>NC_057925.1:13069753-13371333 GCF_018873765.1 Telopea speciosissima | reverse complement strand
GGAGACGACGGGCGAAGTGGTAACACCCACCTTCCCTCTTCTTCAACACGTAGAAGTAAGAGAACAAGGGAACAGTGGCAACATGCCCCATCCAGCTGAAAAACACATAGAAGCCCAGTATGACCCGCCAAGAGTTGGGCAACACCTGCCCAGGGGTAAGGCACCAATGCTCCAACACCAGCTCCACAAAGCGGGAGATAGGGAAACGAAGACCATGAATAAAGAAAATGCGGTACAAGCAGACCTCATCTCCTCGATGGGAGTAAGCACGGTTGTCCAGTCCAGGGACACGAAGCACGACCTCAGGGGGTATATAGAACTCCCGACGAAGAGACACCAAGTTCAAAGAATTTAAGACAATAGCAATATGGGCCAACTTACTCCTAGGGTCACCAACAGAAGTGGAAGCTCTAGAGGCCTGACGACCCCTACTAGGGGCGGAATCTCCAGAGACCTCCTTCCCATCACTAGCAACGAGGGAAGGCAAAGAAGCAGAAGTATCTGTGGGGGAAGACGACCCCGAAGAAGACTCCTCGATAGATCCGACCCCGACCGAAGGCGGATCAGAGTCGTCAGACGAAGACATGAACAGACAAGGAAGCGAACTGGCTACTTACTCAGAGCGAAGGACTCCCCAAAACCAAGCAACTGAGGAAAAGAGAAAGGAGATAACCTACAACCACTAATGCAGAACCAATCAAAAAAAAAAGAAGAAGAGAGAGAGAAAAATGAAGACGACACATACCAAGGCGTGGATCGTTGGGCGTTGACCGCAGCAGGCGCAGACCAAGGCAGTCGGGTGCGGACCGAGGCGGCTGGGCATGAACCGAAGCAGGAGTGGATCGACGGTGAACAGGCGCTGACTGAACCTGGGCGCGAATTAAGCCTAGGTGAGGATCGAGGCGGTTGGGCACAGACCGACAGCGGACGAGCTCCGATTGGGGCACAAGTGCGTGGGGGAGTCGATCGAGTCAGGCGTGAACCACAGATGGACGTCAACCAAGCTCAGGCGTAGATCATGGATTATGAACAAGGGACGAGAGTCAACAAAAACAAGCCAAGCACCAAGCCGCACACGTCGCAAAGCGCACCAAACGCAAGGACAAGGCTAATAGATAAAAGAATCAGACAAGCAAGTAGAGCACATTACTCTTCATTGTGACCGAAGAGCAAACACATGGGGGGCACAATGAACAGTGATCAAGACCAAAGCCCAAGCAAGAGGAGAAGATACAAAAAAAGCAAAGCGTAGAAGAGCACGAAAGAGAGAGGGAGAAAAATGAAGAGGGAAAAGTGAAAATAGAAGAAAGGACCAAGAGTATATATATCTACAAGAAGGAGAAGAGAAAAAGACAAAAAAGATGGGAGAGGAGAGGTTTGAACCCACAACCTCTCCCTCACCAAGCAATTCACAAGCACATCCTCAGAGAAGAAATTATTCGTAGGAAACCCCCTAATTGGTACAAGAAAGCAAGTGACACTCTCTTGAGCACTCTGTTCCAAGAGAGTGGGGGGCAAATGATGAACCCTAATTCACACCCACCAATCAGAGGTTGCCACGTGGCACAACCCAGCAATGTGGGCCAAGATAGAGCCGGGGAAGGATCGACCACCAACGCCCATGGACACCAATCACACCGGGCCACCCTTGGGCACCAACCTTGTTGGGAGTGACCCAAAATGCCCTGCCCAGATCCCTGCTCAGGCGAGGGAGCGATGCACACTGGCTGGTGTGTAATAAGGAATTAAAGTTGCATATTCCCTCACAAGGCGTCTTTTGGGGGATTGGCAAGCGCTTGGTTCTACAATTGGTATCAGAGCAGGTGGTCGCGAGTTCGAGTCTCCCCGGTGCCATGGGTGCTCTGTTATTGGGTATGCATTAGTGCCATGGGTGCTCTATTATTGGGCTTGCATTAGTGCCATGGGTGCTCTATTTTTTGGCCAGATCCCGGCTCAGGCGAGAGAACGATGCGCGTTCGCTGGTGTGCAATAAGGAATTAAAGTTGCACCTTCTCACAAGGCGTCTTTTAAGGGATTGACAAGCGCTTGGTTCTACAAACCCCCTTGGGGGCACGGACCTCCTTGGGAGCCAACCCTCTTGGACGAAGACCCCGGGACATGGATTCCCCGAACACGTCATCCCCGGGCACAGTCTCCCTCTAATACGGCAGTAACCACCGCCATCAACAAGACACAAACCGCATCACCAAGGACTCTAGGCCACCGCCTATCAAGTCACGTAATCTTAACGGACTCATATACTAGGAACCTCACCTACCACGTAGATGAGGTCTATCCACCAAGGATGTTAAGTCTATCATGACACTACTTCTTACAGGAAGACGACTACCAGGTCTACCATGACACCACGTCTCACGGGAAGACAACCTACCAAGGATAAGCCCTGCACTCAGGGACTCTATCACCTATGGCAAACACTCTACATCAACTGGGACTCTCCACACCGCCATGCAAAAGGCAAGGTACATAGCCCCATCAGGGGACATCTTAACTCATATTGAATACTACTATTCATCTGTTTGCTCAGAGAGATCTAACTTAGGCACCGGAGAGTCCTAGGCCGGAACCACACCGGTTCTCCTTTGTCACCCAGGGTCTTTTGTAGGTTACGGCACTCGAAGAACCGCTGAGCGATTTCTTGACGCAACATCACAGCTGAAAATCATGAACGAAAAAAATGAAACAAAATACAAGGCCAAACAAACTAAAAACCACAACCCAAAGATCACCTACTAACAACCCCTAAAACTGGAGGGGGACATCCAAGGTGTAAGCAACCAACCTGTTTCTCCTACTCTCCGCATAAGGGACAAGGATTGTGAGAAACTTCTAACGAACCTCAAAGCTGATAGAAGACCATACTTGCTTATAGGTGCGCGAGGAATTTTCCCATCCCCTCATATTCCTTTCCCAACAAATATAATAAATGGTAGCACAAAATGCCAGTCTGCCATAGAATCACAGACAAACTTTAAACTTTTCTCTAAAATGAGAAAGCACCCACCTTTTTTTATTTTTTTGGTAGAAAGCACCCACCTTTACTCCATTGAAAAGGGCAGAATCTGACGAGTGGAAGGCCAACACTTTACTACGAGAATACCCTCCAACACCAACTTAATCCCAAGTTGAACTATATTTAAATTTTTTTAAAAAATTAGGGTTTTTTACAATTACCACCCCAAAAACTTTTATATCTATTATTACCCCCCCCCCCCAAAAAAAATTTTCAAACAACTGTTACCCCCCCATGGTGCAAACTAATTACTAAATGGACCCCACCGTTATAGACCCCTAACGGTGGGGGTTAGTAGTGATACAAAACCCTTGTCACTGATTTTCTAGGACAAAAATACCCTTGGTCAAAAGTGAAATAAACCTTTTGAAGAACTTCGTCTCAGCCCTCTTCACTTCACCCTCTTCACTTCATCCTCTCCACCTCACCTGTTGCAGCAAATCGGAGGAAGAAGAACTTCATCTCAGCCCTCTTCTCAGGCCACGATTTCTTCCACCGTATAAAAGGATAGAGAGGTGTCGTCGTTAAAGCCCTCTTCTCAGGCCACGATTCCGATGAAAAGAAAACCGAGCTTCACGGCCCACACGGCCGTCTGAAACCTATTTCTAGTTGAGCTCTTTAACAAATCCACCATTTTCTTTCTCCAAAGTTTCAGAAATCAATAGCAGAAGAGCTTCAGAGATTTTTCTTAACAAAATGCTCACCCAAACCGAGCTAAAAAGTTAAAATCCTATTATAGCGACAGGAATAAAATGCTCCTCCTCGCTCTATAATAGAAAAAAAAAGAAGATATAATGGCAAACAGAGACAGCCTAAGTACTTCACAGATCCAAAACGGCATTTAAAATCGCCATTTCTGGAATAAAACCCTAGCATTTAAAATAAAAGCACAGTAAATGCCAAAGAAAGAAGAAGTCGTCTCACATAAAGCTAAAACTGAAAGAAGAAACAGAGGTTTTAGACGAAAAAAATTCCGGTCTCGGAACTTTGAAAAATTTCCAACAAGTTTCATCAATCTGAGAGAGCTTGAGATAGATCCGAGGAAAGATCTGAGGAGATTGGTGAAGAGATTTGGGTGCAAATCGCCGAACCAGAGAAAGGGTTGTTCCATGGGATTGCGCCACCTGGGTAGAGACTCGAGAGAAATCTTCAAAGGCGGCGAGGTCGAGTGCTTCGTAATAGTCTAGGAAATGGCGGTAGAGAATATCGACGTGGGTGCAGAGGAGGCTCGCTGAAGAAGATGACATGGAGCGACGAAGCTGCGGGAAGAATGGTATTCTTGAGACGGTCGATCCATTCGTGATAATAATCTGTGAAAAGACCGAGAATTGGAGCCCGGATTAGGGTTTCTTCAAGAAATGAAAAGGGGAAAAAGATATATAGAGAATTAAAAATTGATTGCGATAAACGAAGAGAGAAGGAGGCTTACCGTTTGCTTTCATCATCGTGGAAAGAGCTCTACTTTCCTGTTCTTGCTCTTCTTTGATTTCTATTCTTCATAGCAGAAGAGTGTGAAGAACGTCGGTTGCTCTGAATTTGTGAAAAAATTATAATTAGATCGAGATGAGAAATTCTTTGTTGTGGGTTTTTCCTTCTTGGAGAAGATTCGAAGCAGGTGTAGCGATTAGGAAGGATGAATGTTCAGTCAAGTTCGGTTGGGGTTGCAGAGGAGGAAGAAGAAGAAGGAGAAGAAGGAGAAGACTTGTCATCAGGGTTTTTTACAATTACCACCCCAAAAGGGCATTTTCGTCCTAGAAAATCCGTGACAAGGGTTTTGTATCACTACTAAACCTCACCGTTAGGGGGTCTGTAACGGTGGGGTCCATTTAGTAATTAGTTTGCACCATGGGGGGGTAATAGATGTTTGAAAGTTTTGGGAGGGGTAATAATAGATATGAAAGTTTTTGGGGTGGTAATTATAAAAAACCCAAAAAATTATTACATAAATGTTCAACATACTTTTCCTTTTTACCTTTGTCTACTTTTGCTTTCTTTTTTCTTTTGAAAGAATAGGAACAATTACTATCACTACCCTACACTTAACTTATGTTTATTAAAACTATCCTACCTTGAACTTCTTTTGTGAAACTACTTTGCCTTTAAACTTTTACATCTCCTTCCACCCTCATGTTTTTAAATACCCAGATTACCCTTCCTTTTCACCTAGTTTTTTTTCTTTAGTATCTCTATTTAATTAATTTTTTTATCCTTCCATAAGCTTTAAATAATTTGTGTTAAATGCCACCATTTGACTTAAATTTCCATTGTGTTTTCAAAAAAAAAAAAAAAATTTACATTTCTCATCGTATTTAAATAGAAATTGCTGATCTTTTAGATCGCGTACGAGAGGACAACATCTTCTACCTTATCTGGGTCTGGATTGTTACATATTTCCAAATTAATCATAGGAAGTTTCATCCACATAAAAAAAAATTTTTTTAATTTGCTTGAACAAATTATTGAACTTAATTATGCAAAAATCTTCTACATAGAATTTTTGCTGACAAACTCCCAAAAACTCTTGCACACACAGGACTAATTAAGGATAAACTTCAATGAGGGATCTCAAACCAAGAACATGAGCTATCTTGTAGTGGCTAAAACCAGATTGGATGAATAGCTCTTCCCATTCCTTTTCAGTTCTCTCTCTTCCACCGACATGAGCCATCATCACCATATCAGAGAAAAGTTGTGTTTCAATTGATTTGTTTTCTCCTTGTTGCTGCTTGTCATCCACTACTATGTCAATGATTATCACTTTACCTCCCTCATCTCTAGAGTTAATGGCTTCTCTGCATCTTTTCAGTATCTGAACACATTCTTCGTCGTTCCAATCATGTATGATCCACTGTAGTGAAACACACATTTGAATTACATTTGTACAAGAAAACTTTGCTTTAGCAGTGGTATTTTCTGCTGCTAAAGACCCAAAAACAGCTACTACATTGTTTACAATCAGATTTTCCACGCCGAAAATCCACCATTGATTTTGCCGCAATTAATGACTTGTGGCACACGGTTTTACCTACTATGTGTGTAGATTTAGGGATCTTTATCCTCTCTAGTTCATCCCTGTCTGGCCAGTTCTCTAGTGTCTCTAACAAAGGGGGCACAATACCACCGTACCCTTATCTAAACACTTTGCCTGAGTGAGGTCCACCATCCTTTTTTTAGAGGCACTCCAGAATTGGGTCGGGCAGAGAATTAGAAAAGATAATTTTCCATAGATTTAATGATTGTACTTTAAAAACTATAAATTTAGTAGCAGTAACTATCCCCACTAAATGTTTTAATTTTATTATTAAACCTACTATATATATATATATATATATATATTTTTTTTTTTTTTTTTTTTTTTTTTTTGGTTAGCATAAATAAATGGTTTGAGCCGTTAAGGGTATAGTTAGAAAATCATGTCTTGTGATTAGACTTATCTTCCATAAAACTTGGCGAGTCGAATAAGTCAAACCTGATCATGATCGAGTCATGTATCTTTTTTATTATATATATTTTAATTATATTTAATACTAATAAAACTAAGAGTGATGACAAGTTATGCATTAATAAAGCATGTACAATGGGTATGTGTCACTTTCAATCTATGATTTATGTTGATTCCTAAGAAACCAAACAAAAAATGCTTTATTTAATATTTTTTCCCCCATTAAATCCTCTTGTTTTATATAATATTATATCCCATAACCCAAGATTCATCTCTTCTACCAGAGTTCTTCGATACATTTCATAGCAGCGAATAGAGGGTCAACAGCAGCGGGGGAGGGGCAACGGAGGTTCTAAAAACCAATGGGAGGTCCATTCGAAGGGAGGAGCAATGACAAAAAAACAGTAGAAGCTGCGGCGGAAGGAGTGGGATAGGTGGAATGTTGTGTTCCAAACTTTCAATCGATTGTAATGAGATTGACAGAGGGAGGGGAGGAATTTTTATCACCTGCGGTTCGTCTGCCCGGTACGGTTCCTTTGTGCCTCTAATAAAAGGGGGTGGACTCGACCTGGGCAGTGTGTTCGGTCAAGGATGAAATGGTCATTTCAGCCCTCCTATGAGAAGAACCGTATAATCGTACCGGTCAACGAATCTTAAGGGATAAAGGTCCGGGAGGGGAGAGAGGGAGAGGGAGAAGGAAAAGAGAGTTACTCAACTACACTAGGGTGCTTCCCTTGTGACTCAGGAAAAAATTCGAGTCAATTAAAATCCATGGTGATTCGGATCAAGTCTTGTCTTTTTTGTACCTCAGCGATTTTACTTGACTCTTGAGTCTTGACCAGGATTCGTAATTTCCCAACTATGGTTAAGGGCAGTATATTTATTGCCACTAAAAATAATATAATCAGTGCCATAAATAAACCACCACTAAATATATTTATTTAAAAAACAAAATCGCGCGCCGTGCCTGTCCGTGTTCCCTTACCACCCCAGCCCCGCCCCCACTGCAACTCCCTTCCACTACCCATCATGTCCCGACCACACCATCATCCACACAACCGCTACTCCCTAAAATGCCCACCCCCATCACTGCCCATTCCCATCCCCTACTTTGTGCTCCTTGCAAGCTTGGTCCCACCCGCTCTTCGTCTCCCCATCCACTTCCCCTACTACAACTCTCCTCCCAGCCCATTTGCCTACCATTGCTCCTTGAAACTCCCTAACCCATCACTACAAAAGATGTCATTTTGTATTTTATATTCATCCCCATTTGATGGTATTTTGATAATTCTACTAAAATTTTGAATCATAATTTGAAACAATTTTCCTTGGTTACTTAGAACTAAAGTTTGATCACTATGATGTATGAAGAGTATTCTACCATAAGAAATAACCCATGTGCCTAGTGATGCCTAGATTGACCCAAAAAGAAAATAATAAAAACTGAAGAAGGAAACAAAGAGAACTACACACATACCTTGAGCAAAACCGCTTGTGCTTTAGGAATGCTATCAAACATGTCCCCTCCAACGTAGTCCAAGTTCTTAGTATTCCCTTCCAAGTCAGCAACTACATGTGGCAGATCAAAAACTATGCATTTCAAGTCTGGAAATGTCTCGGCAATGGCCTTGGTTGTAGTTCCTGTGCCACCCCCCACGTCTACAAGTGACCCTAACCCTTGGAAGACCACCTTACACTTTGTGACAAGTAGTCTTGTCACAATTATAGAGTCACTAGCCATAGCCTCATTGAAGGCAACATTGAAGTTGGGATTTTCATTAGCGTAGTTCCACATAGAACACTTGTAGGTGGTTTCAAATGGTGTCACATCGTTCCCTTTGAACCACTCACTCATTAAATTAAATGGTTTCATGAGAACTTGATCTAGTTCTACCAAGAAGAAGGGCAACATACTGGTGGGATTATCCTTTAAGAGGAACTTTGAGTATGGTGTGAGAACGTACCCTTCTTCTTGCTCATCTTCATGAACTTTTCGTAGAGCAAAGAAGCCAGAGTACACCATTAAGCGCATGAGACGATAAAGGTGATCAGTTTTCTGGTGAGGGATTGCAAGCTTGGTGACCAACTCTGAGAGTGTAATGGGTTGGTTATGGTTGTTGTTAACAATCTCTGGTATACCTAGTTGGACTACACATCTAAGAGACATGGACCTAACGTAGCTAAACATATGATTCCATATGTGAGCTTGAGCTTGGAACATCTTCATTCCTTCCTCCTCCAAGGCAATTAGATCCATTAATACAACAAATAAGTTCTGCTGCTCCAAGGATCGTTAGTTATAGGGGTTGAATACCAAAATGGGGGAATGTCATCCAGGTGGCCTTTCTTAATCGATGCTTCACTTTGGTCATATCGAAAAATATTATGATAAGAGGTGGGCTATGTATGAGGTGCAACTTGCCATTTTTTTTTTCTTTTAGGTTAAAATATCAAAAAATATTATGACAACTGCCTAGGTCAATGGGTGAGCATGTCTAGGTATCTATCCAGGAGGTAGAGATGTCATCTCACAGTGCCCTGTGAGAAGGCATACGAAACACCACCTAATAGAGATCTTTTTCCTTTCTTTTAATTATAAAACTAAGGGAAAAGTTTTCATACATGGTCGTGTAAACCGTGTATGTGAGAGGGTGAAAGTTTCAAGGCATTAATTAATGGGTGGGGATTTATGACTTTTCCAACTCTTTGTGAGAGACCCTCTCACATACACGGCTTACACAGCTGTATATGAAAACTTTCACCTAATTAGAGAAAATTTTCATACACGATCGTATAAACTGTGTATGTGAGAGGGTGGGAATTTCAAGGCATTAATTAATGGGTGGGGATTTATATCTTTTCCAACTCTTTGTGAGAGACCCTCTCACATACACGGCTTACACAGCCTTGTATGAAAACTTTTCCCTAAATAATTTGTAAACCTCCATTTGAAAATTTGTTAAGTGATAGATTTATAAAATAATTTAGTTTTGATAATTTAACAAGTTAAACAGGTCAGCTGTTTTGCCTAGTGGTTTGTACCTTTTAAACTCATTTATAAGGTCTTAGGTTCAAATCCCATAAATATTATTTTATGTATTATAATAGGAATTTTACATAAACTAGACTTATAACTATTATTTTACCTGCCCTGGAAGATGTAATTCTCATCATCCCATCACAAGCCATGTGAGACAAGAGATGGGGGCCCACACAAAAGGATAAAAAAATAATAAAATAAAAAATAGAGTGAGCGGTGATATGCATCACCGACCCAACACATAACTACCCGTGAATGAACCCTATGCCAAAAATGAAGATGCCAGCTTAAGTCGGTTACTTCTACAGTATTACTTTTGTTCTCAATCACATAGATGGCTCCAGAGCCCCTCCTTTGTCTCTAACAACTAATCACCAACACAAATTTCTTTCTATCCAACAATATAGACTCCTATATTCATTCCATCGGCTTTGCATCTAGGGATGATCCTCTATATATATCAGCCGTAAGAACAGACATATATAAGCAGTAAATTCCATAAACACACACACACACACAGATGACCGGAATTAAGATTCATTGTGTGTCCTTGGCAACCTTAATGATGGTCTTAATATTGATTTCTACCAATGGCATATGGGCTCAAGATGATGAGGAAGCATTTGCAAGGGAATGCCATCAATATATTGGCAAAAGTGGGGTGGCAACACGACCATCACCGGGGTGCTGCAAAGTAATACGCACACTAGACATTCCAGCTTCCTGCAGTAGTATTCCTCCTGAAGCAGAGCAATATATTAGTATGCAGAAGTTCATCAACGTTGCCAAGTCATGTGGTTCAACCATTCCCCGTGGGCTGAAATGCGGAAGTAAGAATAATACACACCTTATTGCCCTAAAGAAAATAATTATCAAACCTGTAGTTTTTCAAACTTCTTGCCTGGCCCTAACTTAATGGACAAAGTTTTCTTTCACCCACGAAGGAAGAATCCCCTCACCATTTGTGATGTGACCTTGTGATTAGACTCTTGTATCATCACAAATTCCCATCCCTGATCCCCCTCGTTCAGTCAGAAGGGACTGATGGCAATGGTGAGAGATTCCTTCATCACTGTGGGTGAAAGAAAACTCGGTCAAAGTTTAATAATATACTTGTAACCACTTTCTCACCTGCCCTGTAAGATGGAATTCTCATCATCCCATCACTAGCCTAGGCCATTCTCGATGTTCAAGAATGGTCGTACAGGTTTGAGTTTGAGCTGGTTGCCTTGGAGCCACTACAGTTCATTGCAACATTTCCTCTTGGTAGTACTTAAAATTTCAGACAAAAATAAAAATACCAAAAAAAATGTCCACATGGTAATAATTTTTCCTCTTTCCTTTGCAGGCTACATAGTTCCAAGGCTTTGAGGTTGAGAGAATGGAGAAGGATGAAAGCAATGACCATGTATTACTTCACCTAATATATTTAGCTCTCTATGAAATGTGTAGTTTTCATTAATATTTTTATTTGGGTGAAAGCGCAACATTGTAACTGTTTATGATCAGTTTTTTTGTTTTTTTCATGACTCTGTGTCTAAAGAATGTAATAGTAAACTACTTTCTTACTCTCTTACATAATGTGGTTCTTAGGTCATGCAATTATCAAGAACTAAACAAAATTGTGTGCATTTAGATCTCTGATAATGATTGATCAGTTAGCAAATCCTCAATTTTATGCAAATATGTCTACTATAAGCCTCCTGCAAAACCTTATAATTGAAGGCTAACAATTGGTAGGAAATACCAAGGAACACTGTTAAATCCGTGCCCAAAACCCGGTTTAAATCCCAGTCTGATTTTCTGGTTCGGTTTGAACTTTGTGTGTAGAACCGGGAGCGGAGTACGCTCTTAAATTGTGGGTCATAAAACTCAAGCCATCACACAAGATTGTCGACTGCGAAACGGGGGAAGTCGTCGAAGAAAGATTCACCGTCAAAGATAGGGGGAAAAATAGTCCACGAAGGCATATTCTTGGAATTCCCTTATGATGGGGATCCACGGGGTCCGCACCTGAATCGCCCTTATCCACTTAGCGATGACTAGGAGTAAGTCACTAACCGAGTAATTCATACCTATGCATGACCATTAATAAGCATAAGAACTAGAATGGGCTTGGGCTTAGGACCTTAGCCTCTTTCTATTTGTAACTAGAACTTAAGCCATGGGCCATGGGCCCAAGTGGATCCAGTGGCCCAATGACTTAAACTAGACCTTGGGCTTACACCTAACCAAATAAGCCCCTAAGCAAATGGACCTAAGGACCTAAGACTAACCAAACAAGACCTAATGCCTAGATGGGTTATTAAAGACCCAAAACTTCTATTCACCTCACATTACAACCCTAAATCGTGGAGAGGAGAGGAGAAGAAGAGGAGAAGAAGAAGAAAGAAGAAGAAGAAAGAAGAGGAAGAAGTGTGGTGGAGCTCAAGCTACCATCATCAACCCTTGGTGAGTCTCCTCTCTCTCTCTCTCTCTCTCTCTCTCTCTCCATCTCTCTTTTCCTAATCCAATTACCTAGGGTTTGAATCGGTTAAGCACATCTTGAGTGCTCCATCTACTCAATTGGAAGGCCATTAATGGCTGACCTTGTGTCTTGTAGGGGTACCTAACCTCACATTGAGCCTCTCTCCCTCTACATCTATTCCTATTAGCTAGGGTTTTGGGAATGAACTACCATTGATGGATCATTACTTACCTAAGTAAAGAAGCCATGAATGGATAGTGTCATTCTCAAGTAATGAGAGCCAATAAACCCTTATGATTTCTATTTCACTTTAAACCCCTCTCCATTTAATGGTCTTAAGTTAGGGTTTTACCTCCATTCATAGCCTTCACCAACCCTTATAGCAAACCATAGGGTTGTGGCTTTAGTAATGTCCAACAATGTTGGTTTGAAGCCTTGTGAACCCCAATGCTCATCTCCCATGAGCATCTCCCTCATATGTGCCTTAGTAAAGGAATCCATTCAATCATTGGGTTCATGGACCCAAGAGTTGATGTGTATTTGGACCTTGAAGGTGGTTGTTCTCACGGCCAAAGAGATCCCTAAAATCCCTAAGAATACCCCATTTTAGCCTAAGACCTTGGGTTTACAAAACCATTCTCGGAATGATATGAACAGCATGACCGACAGGAACAACCCAAGGGGATAGGCACATGCAAGTGCCGGTTCCTGAGATGATGCAAGTGCCGGTGGGCTACTGCTAGGGACAGGCAGATGCCATCTGTCGGTCTTGGCCTTGCTGTATGTGTCGGTCCCCTATTTCAGCCTTGTTTGATGACCTTGTGGGGTCCAACTCTTCTGACCCTAAGACACTAAACTCACCCCACATTGTACACCCTCTTTAGGTTAACTTACCCGGCTTGGCGGCGTACTAGTGTGTGAGACGAAGAACTTGGCATTGACTGCCAATTGGAGGAACTATGTATTGGCAATTAGTTCGTGACCGCCAATTCGAGGAACTAAGTATTAATAACTAGTTCGAGAATCAAGGTGAGTGAGTTAAGCAAACGTCTTAATTTATGGAATGTTTGTGTATCGTGTCTTGCAAATGTCATTCATGTGTGTTATATTATATAATTATCGTTAAGATGTAGGACGATATACATGTTTAGATGTTGATAGGACTTTACATTCTTGTCTTGCGATATTATTATTCTATTGCACTATGGTGCAAATGGTATTGGATTTAGTTATGGGACTCGGGTGTCGATTGGTGCTGGACCTAGGGTTTCCATAATGTGGATTCACTCATGGCTTATAGATATAGGGCTTCAGAAGCGGGATCCAAGTACTGGTGTGTCACGCCCCTATTCCAGATAAGGAATATAATATAATATAAAGGGTGACTAGGACGACGCGTGTCATCCTACTAAACCGCCCGGATCACTGACACAGTGTCCCAACGCACAGTCATAACCAATATTAACATAATATAATATTAGAATGCTGAAAAAAGGAATATTTCATTCCAAAGATCAGTAGTATTGCGGAAGCGTATAAATCGAATAGTTACAAGATGTTCAAAGGCTAGATGATAAATACAGTAGTTAGTTACATTTCCAATGACCATCTAGTAACTATCAAAAGGGTATAAAAGTAAATATTACAACATAGGCCTAAGCCCCAAAAGTAAATCAAAAAGGGACCAAGTCCCAAATATCCTCACGGCCCGTAGGCACAATCATCGCAAGGACACCCATCGCCATGTTCCTCAAACACGGCTCCCGGCTCCTCCTCACCAATCTCTTCGTATCTCGAGGGCTGAACTCCAAGTCCCGCGAGATATCCGTCACCTGCATCATAATCTAAAAAGTGTGCGCACGAGGGGGGTTAGCTCCACTGAGCCAGTGCGGGGGATGGGGATGCACAAACACGCAATTCACATAGTCCAATGATGCATGCACATGTTAAGTCCATTTTTTCACCTAACAAACAACTAAGTCAATGGTATATGCTACTGTGACAACTCGGGAGACACTGTGGGTCACTTAACTTATCGCCACAATGAAACCTCAATTGCCACCTGGGACCTACGCCGATCGAAGCCTCCAAGACCACTCAGTGGCAGACCCCTGATAACCAATACTACCATGACTAGCCTCTCCCACCTCCACAGAATCCAATGTACTGATTACCCAACACCTAAACCCCTGTTGGTAAGGGTCGTAGCATAAGGGTGTGAAATCCTAGCCGCAGATATACTACATGCAAGTCCTATCATCCCGAGAGGTAATCCGGGCGCATCAACTTTTCATCTGGTTTAGTGCCTTGTGACCAGCACGGCACGGCGCATACAGTTCAACATGACATTCAACATAATGACTTCATAAAATATATATAGTATCCGGGGTTCCGGCACCGGTACCCACCGGCATCGAGACCCATCAAAGTAAAGCATTTCCCATCAACATCATAACAATCATATATAAAAGTATGCAATATGCGCAAGCATGCTTAATAATTATAATGATTACATAATATATAATACAATAATAATATCAAGCCCAAACAACCAAATCCACTCACTATGTGTATGCCAAGCACCAAGATTATAAGTTGTCGCCTCGATCAAGTAATAAGCCACAAGATGGATATATTAACCTAAACAAAGAGTAAAATAAGGTTAAACGAGCAAAGGGAAAGGATCCCCAAAAGGTCTCCTATAATTACTTAAGTACAAGGTTTCAGAAACAGAGTGGTTGCAGGAGTGGTTTCATGCCCAAATTCTGCAACCACAGGTAAATCCTAGGAAACCAGGGGCTCAGGGCAGTCTCAGTCAAGGGCGGTTGCAGGTGTGGTTTCTCAAAAAATAAAACCGCCAATAAATCCGAGCTTTCCAAGGGCCTTCTCAGGGAGGTAATTTCAGGGTGGTTTTTTGCTGGTCTGAAACCACATGTAAATCCTCACACCTGCAGGTCCAAAATCCAAAGGATCCCCCTCCAAGGATTCCATTTTCAAGTGATTTAAAGCATAGGAACATCAAGGAAACTCCATCCTAAGCTCATTAGGGTCCTAAGACCTCTCTAGGTCCATTCAATCACAATAGGTTCAAGAGAAGGAACCGAGAAGAACCTATCCTAAAGCATAATAGGGTCCAAACCTTAAATCTCTCAAATGGAATGAGAATACTAACATTAGAGCTCATAATAGAGTAAAATAACTCCACCATAGCCTAGGCTTTAAGGTTCCATCGATTTCTTAGGTTCCAAGAGAGCTCTAGGTCAATCTCTCCCATTACCCAACCCCTTTTAAAACCCAAAATAGAAGAAGGAAGAAACTTCAATGGCTTACCTACCCCCAAGATGAGAGAGCTCCACGATTTATGGCTCCAAGAGATGGGGTCTCAACCTTCCACCAAGCTTTTCCACCTTCCTCCTCCTCTTTCTCTCCTCTTTCTCTCCTCCACGATTTAGGTTAGATGGGAGAAGTAATTGAGAATTGAATGCTTTCTCCCCCTTTGGCTTATTTATAGAAAGTGGGTATTGGGTCTCTTAAGCCAAATGGGTCAAGAGCTAAATGGGTTGACCCATTTGTTCTATATGGGTAAGTGAATGGAATAACCCATCCTTGGGTCAATAGGGCTAAATGGGACTTTAGTGCATGGGCCATACAAGTTAAATGGCTTCTTAAGTTAAATGGGTCTGCCCACAACTTTAATTAGGGAAAAGCCCACTTTGAGATGGATTCATATGAGATGGGTATAAGTCCCCAATGTACTTCCCAAAGGTAAGTGGGACCCGAACTTAAAATGTTTCCTTCTCTCATGAAATAGCTCGAGCGGTTCAGGCCTTGACCCGTACTTTGAGGTCACCAAGAAAAGAATAAATAACAAAACTTGAGGGCTAGAACTTACTTTTCCCCCTGTCATGGTTTATCACCCATGACCCCGAATAGCTTCGCCACGGTAATGCCAAGGTCATCACTGAACGAATTATCCAACTGAGGCGACGGTCCAGGATGCTCTCTCTTAAACTCCTCGCTTCCCGGGCTGGTACTTGGAGGATAGTCAACGAAGTCGCCGTCAACGAACTTTCCCCACTGGCGGTTGAGGAATCTTTCCTCCACAGGCAAACCCGTACTGTGGTCAACAATTTTGTAGCTAGGTTTGACCATCATGTAGAACAGGTCACCAGCATACATGGCAGTGGTATCTACACATCACGAGAAGAAATAATATTTAATTATACCCCGGGGTACGGGTATAACATCCCCCCCCACCTTATAAGAAATTTCATCCTCAAAATTTGACGTACCTTGTAGATAGGCAAGAAAAGGGTATTTCGCCCGCATCTCTACTTCTGCCTCCCAAGAAGCTTCCTCTTCAGGATGGTTGCACCATTTTATCTTCACATAATGGATGGGCCGGTTGCAAAGATGAACAACCTTGCTGTCCAAAATCTTTTCAGGCAGCTCTTTATAGGACATGTGGGCCGCAAGTTCTGGCGGTTCATGTGTCAGTACATGGCTTGGATCATGGACATACTTCCTTAACATGGACATGTGGAAGACGTCATGCACACCTTCTAAAGATGGAGGGAGTGCTAACCGATACGCCACTGGTCCAATCCGTGCAAGGATCTCAAAAGGTCCTATAAATCTCGGACTCAGCTTGCCCTTCTTGCTGAAACGCATCACCCCTTTAGAGGGTGATGCCTTAAGGAACACTTTATCGTCGATAGTGAACTCAAGGTCTTTCCGCCTCAGGTCTGCATAACCCTTCTGCCTGGACTGAGCCGCCTTGATCCGCTCACGAATCAAGTCCACCTTCTTGCATGTCGCCTGAATCAACTCGGGTCCAAGAATACACCGTTCACCTACTTCGTCCCAATATAAAGGTGTCCGACACTTCTTCCCATACTGAGCCTCAAACGGTGCCATGTCTATAGTAGCCTGGTAACTGTTATTGTAAGCAAACTCAATGAGTGAGAGGTGCTCGTCCCAGCTGCCTTGCATATCAATGGCACAAGCTCGGAGCATATCTTCCAATGTCTAAATAGTCCTCTCCGACTGTCCATCGGTCTAAGGGTGGAAGGCCGTACTGAAACTCAATAGTGTACCCATTGCCTTCTGAAAACCACCCCAGAACTTAGATGTGAATCTGGGATCTCGATCGGAGATGATGCTAACAGGAACTCCATGCAGACGAACTACAGTATCAATGTATAAGTGAGCCAGCTTGTCCATCGAATAGGTGATCTTCATGGGGATGAAGTGAGCCGTCTTTGTCAATCTGTCAATGACAACCCATATGGTATCGATACCTCTAGGTGTGCGGGGCAACCCGGTGACGAAGTCCATAGTAACATGCTCCCACTTCCACTCTGGAACAGGCAATGACTATAAGAGGCCATGAGGTCGCTGTCTGTCCGCCTTCACCTGCTGACAAGTAAGACATTTTGCCACATACTCAGCCACATCCCTCTTCATTCCACTCCACCAGTAATATTCCTTCAGATCTCTATACATCTTCGTACTGCCTGGATGAATAGAATAAGGGGAGTCATGGGCTTCTGCTAACACTTTCTTCCTCAACTGAGGGTCACTAGGAACACATAGCCGCTGCCTGAACATGAGAACACCACTCTCTGTTAAAGTAAAGTCCAGTTCCCGCTGCGTGTCTTCCTTGATAGCCTCAATAATCTTTTGAAACTCCTCATTAGAAGCCTGGGCTGACTGGATTCGCCCTACCAGTGTTGACTGTACTAATAAAGCTGACAGAGATAAGGTAACACCATCAACCAGTAATTCTAGGTCCATTCTTCTAGCTTCCTCAATGAGCTTCTCACTGACTGCTAGTGATGCCAGTGACAAGGACTGAGATTTCTGGCTCAGCGCATCAGCTACTACATTTGCCTTGCCGGGGTGGTAATGGATAGTACAATCATAATCCTTCAACAACTCCAACCACCGTCGCTGCCTCATATTAAGCTCCTTCTGTGTAAAGAAGTATTTGAGGCTCTTGTGATCACTGTATATTTCGCTCTTCTCACCATATAAAGAATGTCTCCAGATTTTTAGAGCAAAAACCACAGCGGCAAGCTCCAAATCATGGGTCGGGTAATTCTTCTCATAGTCCTTCAATTGCCGAGAAGCATAGGCCACTACCTTCCCATCTTGCATTAGACCACAACCCAAGCCCATTTTAGATGCATCACTGTAGACTACCATCCCTCCAAGCACATTAGGAATGGTAAGTCTTGGAGCGGAAACCAGCCTCGCTTGAGCTCCCCGGAAGCTCTTTTCACGCCTATCGACCACTCGAACTTCACTCCCTTTCGGGTCAGTCGTGTCATAGGAGCGGAGAGCCTTAAGAAGTTCTTAATAAATCTCCTGTAATAGCCAGCTAGTCCCAGGAAACTGTGAATGTCTGCTACACTCTTGGATGTCGCCCAGTCAACTATTGACTTCACCTTGCCAGGGTCAACCTCTATACCCTTTCCAGAAACAAGGTGTCCCAGAAATGCCACCTGTTGTAGCCAAAACTCACACTTACTGAATTTGGCATACAACTTGTTATACCCGTACCCCGGGATATAATTAAATATTATTTCTTCTCGTGACGTGTAGATACCGCTGCCATGTATGCTGGTGACCTATTCTCCATGATGGTCAAACCTAGCTACAAAATCGTTGACCATAGTACGGGTTTGCCTGTGGAGGAAAGATTCCTCAACCACCAGTGGGGAAAGTTCGTTGACGGCGACTTCGTCGACTACCCTCCAAGTACCAGCCCGGGAAGCGAGGAGTTCAAGAGAGAGCATCCTGGACCGTCACCTCAGTTGGATAATTCGTTCAGTGATGAGCTTAGCATTGCCGTGGCGAAGCTATTCGGGGTCATGGGTGATAAACCATGACAGGGGAAAAGTAAGTTCTAGCCCTCAAGTCTTATTATTTATTCTTCCCTTGGTGACCTCGAAGTGCGGGTCCAGGCCTGAACCGCTCGAGCTAATTCATGAGAGAAGGGAATGTTTTAAGTTCGGGTCCCACTTACCTTGGGAAGTACATTGGGGACTTATACCCATCTCATATGAACCCATCTAAGAATGGCCTTTTCCCTAATTAAAGTTGTGGGCAGGCCCATTTAACCTATTGACTCAATGATGGGTTATTCCATCCACTCACCCACATAGAACTAATGGGTTGACCCATTAAGCCTCATGACCCATTTGACTAGAGGTACCCAAATACCCATTTATTATAAATGATTCCTAGAGGGAGAGAGAGAACATTACTTCTCCTTCATCATTCTCATCTACCCTAAATCGTGGAGGAGAGAAAGAGGAGAGAAAGAGGAGAAGGGAGGTGGAGAGGCTTGGTGGAAGGTGGAGACCCCATCTCTTGGGCCATAAATCGTGGAGCTCTCTCATCTTGGGGGTAGGTAAGCTATTGAAGCTTCTTCCTTCTTCTATTTCGGATTTTTAAAAGGGGTTGGGTAATGGGAGAGATTGACCTAGATCTCTCTTGGAACCTAGGAAGTCGATGGAGCCTTAAAGCCTAAGCTATGGTGGAGTTATTTCACTCCATTATGAGCTCTAATGTAGGGGTTCTCATTTCCATTAGAGAGATTTGAGGTTTGGACCCTATTATGCTTAGGTTAGGTTCTTCTCGGTTCCTTTTCTTGAACCTATTGTGATTGGTTGGACCTAGAGAGGTCTTAGGACCCTAATGAGCTTAGGATGGAGTTTCCTAGAAGTTCTTGTGCTTTAAAATCACTTGAAAATGGAGTCCTTGGAGGGGGATCCTTCGGATTTTGGACCTGAAGGTGTGAGGATTTACATGTGGTTTCAGACCTGCAAGAAACCACCCTGAAATTACCTTCCCGAGAAGGCCCCTGTGAAGCTCGGATTTACACTCGGTTTCAATTTTCTGAAACCACATCTGCAACCGACTTTGACTAAAACTGTCCTGAACCCCTGGTTTCCTAGGATTTACACTCGGTTTCAGTTTTCTGAAACCACATCTGCAACCGACCTTGACTAAAACTGTCCTGAACCCCTGGTTTCCTAGGATTTACATGTGGTTGCAGAATTTGGGCATGAAACCACTCCTGCAACCACTTTGTTTCTGAAACCTTATACTTAAGTGATTATGGGAGACCTTTTGGGGATCCTTTCCCTTCGCTCGTTTAACCTTATTTCACTCTTTGTTTAGGTTAATATATTCATCTTGTGGCTTATTGCTTGATCGAGGCGACAACTGATAATCTTGGTGCTTGGCGTATACGTTGTGAGTGGGTTTGGTTGTTTGGGCTTGTTGTTATTATAGCATTATATATTATGTAATCATTATAATTAATAAGCATGTTTGCGCATATTGCATACTTTTATATATAATTGTTATAATGTTGATTGGAAATATTGTACCTTGATGGGTCTCGGTGCCGGTGGGTACCGGTGCCGGAACCCCGAACACTATATACATTTATGAAGAAATTATGTCGAATGTCATGTTGAACTGTATGTGCCGTGCCATGCTGGTAACCGGACACTAAACCAAATGAAAAGTTGATGCGCCCGGATTACCTCTCGGGACGATAGGACTTGCATGTAGTATAATTGTGGCTAGGATTTCACACCCTTATGCTACGACCCTTACCAACAGGGGTTTAGGTGTTGGGTAATCAGTACACCGGATTCTGTGGAGGTGGGAGAGGCCAGTCATGGTAGTATTGGTTATCAGGGGTCTGCCACTGAGTGGTCTTGGAGGCTTCGATTGGCGTAGGTCCCATGTGACAATTGAGGTTTCATTGTGGCGATAAGTTAAGTGACCCACAGTGTCTCCCGAGTTGTCGCAGTAGCATATGCCATTGACTTAATTGTTTGTTAGGTGGAAAAATGGACTTAATATGTGCATGCATCATTGGACTATGTGAATTGCATGTTTGTACATCCCCATCCCCTCACTGGCTCAGTGGAGCTAACCCCCTCGTGCGCACATTTTTTTAGATTATGATGCAGGTGACGGATATCTCGCGGGACTTGGAGTTCAGCCCTCGGGATACGATGAGATTGGTGAGGAGGAACCGGAGGCCGTGTTTGAGGAACATGGCGACGGGTGTCCTTGCGATGATTGTGCCTACGGGCCGTGATGGTATTCGGGACTTGATCCCTTTTCGACTTACTTTTGAGGCTAAGGCCTATGTCGAAATATTTACTGTTATACCATTTTTTGATAGTTATTAGATGGTCATTGGAAATGTAACTAATTACTGTATTTATCATCTAGCCTTTGAACATCTTGTAACTATTCGATTTATACGCTTCCGCAATACTACTGATCCTTGGAATGTAATATTCCCTTTTTCCGCATTCTAATATTATATTGTGTTAATATTGGTTATGACTGTGCGTTGGGACACTGTGTCAGTGATCCGGGCGGTTTAGTAGGATGACACGCGTCGTCCTAGTCACCCTTTATATGATATTATATTCCTTCACCCTTTATATGATATTATATTCCTTGTCTGGAATAGGGGCGTGACACAACTGCTTCTCCCTCAAGCGTTGCAATACTAGGCGAAGATGGTCTGCATGCTCCTCCTCGCTCTTGGAATAGACCAAGATGTCATCAATGAAGACAATGACATACTTGTCTAGAACATCGTGGAACACCCGGTTCATCAACTCCATAAAGGTGGCCGGGGCGTTGGTCAACCCGAAGGACATGACCAAGAACTCATAATGACCTTAGCGGGACCTAAATGCTGTCTTGTTGATATCACTATCTCTGATCTTCAACTGATGGTACCCTGACCGGAGATCGATCTTCGAGAACACCTTAGCACCCTGTAGTTGATCGAATAGGTCATCGATCCTAGGCAAAGGATACCGGTTCTTGATTGTCAATTTGTTGAGCTCATGGTAGTCGATGCACAGACGCATACTACCATCCTTCTTTTTCACAAACAACACAGGTGCTCCCCAAGGAGATACACTGGGTCTAATGAAACCCTTCTTCAATAGGTCATTCAATTGCTCTTGTAACTCCTTCAACTCAGTTGGGGCCATCCTGTAAGGTGCCTTGGATACTGGGGTTGCACTAGGAATCAGATCTGTCATGAACTCTGTCTCGCGATCTGGTAGCAACCGCGTTAGATCCTCAGGAAAGACATCTGGAAAGTCTTTCACTACACACAACTCTTCCAAAGGCCTGACTTTGGCTTCAGTGTCTATCACAGATGCCAGATAACACTGACATCCCTCTGATAAAAGCTTTTGTACTTGGAGGGCAGAGATGATAACTTTCTTGGGTCTCTCCCGCCTAGTACCCATAAACACAAACTTTTCACCTTTAGCTGGTTTGAACAAAACCTTCCTCTCTGAACAGATTAGACTGGCCTTGTGAGTTGATAGCCAATCCATTCCCAAAATCACATCAAAGTCCTTCATATCCAGCAGTACTAAACTTGCTTCGAGTCCACGACCACACACACATACCGGGCAAGGATCATAAACTGAGTCAAGTTCAACCTTGCTACCCGTTGGTGTACTGACTATCAATTCCTGGGCCATTAGCTTTGGTTCAATGGACATCTTCTTAGCAAAATTAGGGGACACAAAAGAATGTGATGCCCCCGAGTCAAACAAAGCATAAGCAAGCTGAGAGCAAACAAGAACCACACCTGACAAGCAACAGACAACCAATCATAGAAACAAAACCATAAATATGCACATCTTAAGAGTAGAGTGCATTACCTGTAATAACACTAGGATTGGCCTAGGCCTCTTCATTTGTCACAGAATACACCCGACCTTGAGACCTGTGGCCTGGAGTAGGAAGAAGAGAACGCACAACTGCCTTGGCTTGGGGTGCCTTTTGTGTAGCTGCACCTGGAGGACCTATCATCCGAGGATGAGGACAGTCTCGAACCATATGCCCGGACTCCTTGCAATTGTAACATATAAGAGTCTGGGAACCATAGTGAGGAATTGATGTAGGCCTGGGTGCTTGCACCGTATCTGTCCTCCGGGATTGGACCGGAAAAGCAGTAATGTAGGATCCTCTCTTTTGGAATTTTGTGGATCCCTTAGGTTCATGAGAGGTCAGGGGCCTTTTACCAGCCTGAATGGCCCTGTAGTTCTTTCTCTGCTGGTCCTCAATCACCTTAGCGGCCTGGACCGTCTCAGCATAAGTAGGGTACTTGTGAAGCACCACAGAAGTACTAATGCTAGGTCTAAGCCCCTTCTCAAACTTCCTAGCCTTCACATCCTCGGCCTTCATGTGCACCGGGGCAAAGTAAAACAGCTCCTCAAAAGTTTGCTGGTACTCAAGGACCGATTTGGATCCTTGAAAGAAGCTCATAAACTCAGACTCCTTCTTATCACAGAAGTTCTGAGGGAAGAAATTTTTGAAGAAAACTTCTTTGAATTGAGCCCAAGTTGCCTCTGGATGAGTTGCCCAAAAATGGTCTTTAGAGGAGAGCCACCAAGCATTAGAATCACCCCAGAGCTGGTAGGTAGCACATCGGATCTTGTCCGTGTCATTGCACTGTATCACCTCAAAGATCCTCTCAAGATCCCTTATAAATGTTGCCAGGAAAAAGGAATCATGGGCCATCTTATAGAAGGTTGGAGGGCGATGTTTCTGAAATCTTTCCGATAGCCTAGCAGCATCTCCCCAAGCCAGAGCCACTGGAGTGGGAGGTAGAGTAGGTGCTGGCACCTCTTGTGTCAAAGGAATTCCAGCGACAGTAGGAGCCAAGGGAACATTAGGTGTGACAGAACCCACAGGGGTAGGTGGGGGAGGATTGACTTGCACAAGAGGAGGCACTGGCTACCTTTCCCTAACAAAGTCTTGGAACATAGCAGTCATATTTTGCATAAATAGGCGTTGCTCTTGTTGCGCCTCCCTATGCTCTCGTTCCATGGATTGCAACCTATTGCTCAACAAAGCGGCGACATCCGCATTATTATTAACTGGCGGTGCTACCGGTAAAACCGTATTCGAAGCCTCACCGGCCTCTTCCCTAGCAGGGGAACGGTTGGCATTTGATCGTGTATTAACCATGGTTCACACCTGGTTACAGTCAACACCTACAGTTATAGGCACAATAGCAATATTAAGCAAACCAACCAATAATTGATTTACAAGGGTAAACACAGGCTACACGAGGGGTAAGGGAAGCAATAATGAGGGTAATAAGCATTAGAAACAAGTCGGTTAAGCAAAACAGGGTCAAAAACTCTTTCTGGCCGGGGCGGTTTTAGGTGTGGTTTCACTAAGCTGCAACCACAGGTAAATCCGAGCTTCACAGAACCAAAATTTGGTCTTAGAAAAACCGTGGATTCACAGTCGGTTTCATAATTTTGCAACCGAGTGTAAAACCGCATGGCCCAAAAATTAGAATCTCTAACTCGAAATTTTTTTTTTTATTTTTTTTAAACCCATTTCCTATTTCTAAAACACACCCTACGCTCTGGAGAAACCCAAAACCGCGATCATTCTTGCTCCATTTCCCTTCTTGGTGGATTTTTGGCACTCCAAATCACTCCTCAACAGATCCGATCGAGTTTAGGTATGGTTTCTTCCCCCTCTATCGATGTATCTCTTTCTCCCTTCGACTTCTCTTATGGAGAAACCCCAAAAATCGATTTCGGGTTTACAAGGCTTGGGTTTTTTTTTTTTTTTTTTTTTTTTTTTTTTTTTCCTCCTTGCTAAATAGATGGGTTATTGTCCATCCTTCATTCGTTTCCCATCATATGCAATCTAGGTGAGGTATTTCCCCCAATTTTGCACCTTCATCATGGGTTTGGGTTGGATTTTGGAGAAATCCCAAAACCCTAACCGAAAATTTTATTTTCTTTTTGCCCAAATCAAGTTCGGTTTTGCTAGGTAGGCTTTGTGTATATAAATTTGGGTTGTCTCAAGCCATAACTAATTTACTTCTTGCATTTGGAACTTCAAGAATCACATCTGAAATTTTCTCTTAGAGATTCAAGCATGCCTCATGATCGAATGCACCCCTTGCCTGTTTGTATTTATCATTTCATAAGAGGGCTTAATCCCTACATAACATGGCCATGAATAGTTGTCCCCTATGATTTAAACTCCAAGCACCATATCTGAAATTTCTTTTCCTTGAAGTTCTAAGCATGATTCACTACCAATTAGCTCCATATATTGCTTGAACTAGCTATTTGGTATAAAACCTCATGTTCTAGGTATAATATGGCCATGTATTTCTATTGTTTATTATGTCATTCAACTTCTAACCCAAATCTGAAATTTCCTTCTTGGATTTCTTAGCATATTTTCTTATCAAATCAGTTCAATTCTTGTTTGAACTAATTGTTTGCATAATATAATGCTCCCCAAGCATAATGTGGCCATGTACATTTATTCTCTATGATTGCATCTACATGGTGGCCATGCATTCCCCTTTTTCCTAACTCCTTAGACCATTCACAACAAAATTTTTCTAGTAAAATTCCCTACTGTAATTTGGTTATTCTGTTGTAGGAATCAAGGTCTAGGTTCTAATTCCTTATCTCTTTTCATTGCATATCTTCTTAGGCCTTAATATCCAAGCACTGACCTGATATGTTTCTATTATTCTTGGCCTTTCTTGGTTGCAGGTTAGGGCAATCAATGGCTCCTAGAACAAGGCGTGCACGGGCCGAACAAGCTGCCCCAGCTGTTTTGGATGCACTATGGTTTCAAGACCTAGAGAAACAAGAGATGTACCAAGACTACTTTCGCTTCAAGGGTATTTTGGAGGGAAGGGATGTAGTATTGGAAGACCTCAAGGCCTACAAAGTAGGGCCGAGATTTGAAGCACTGGGGTGGTCTAACCTCCTCAACCTTCCAGAACCATTTTATCCCAAGCTCATTCGTCACTTCTACTCCAACTTGCACACCGAGAACCTAGGCACACGAGACTATCGAATCATCTCATATGTCAAGGGAGTCACTATTTCATTCACAGGGGCATAGTTGGCAGGCATCCTCAATGTAGCTATTTGGGGAGAGAAGACCTACTGTGCACCATGGAAGAATCCCTACTCCTTTCTCAGGAGAGAAGCATACAGGGAATTATACAGGGAGCTTACACATGGGGCATTTGAGAAGAAGGTGCCTGAGACTTCTTTTGCTAAGTCTCCAAGGATATTGACCCGAATTGTGCAGCACAACATCGTGCCTATAGGAGGTCACCGCACCATGCCTTCCATCTTTGTAGGCTATGTGGCATATCACCTCTACAAAGGCATTCCAATCTGCCTACCCTACATTATCATGCGGACCATGGATCATGCGGGGCAAAATCCCAGGAAGAACTTAGATTTACCCTATAGGAGGCTGCTCACCACTATATTCCAGCATTTTGGAGTTGACTTGAGTGAGGAGGATCAAGACTTACTGAAGATCCACCTCTAGATCGTAATGCAATGGCGAGGATGCGAATTATGATGGATGCATATAGTGATGGGGAGCCAATGGCCCCAGCAGAGGGTTACGGGCCTGAGCCTCAGGTACAGGAGCCTCCTCCTCAGCCGGCTGTACATGCGGCCTCTTCATCTGGCACTGCTCCTAGTGGGTCTGACATCGACAGGATTCTTGCAGCTTTGGGCCAGATGAGCACCAGTATGGCTCAGGGCTTTGAAGGAGTGAACACTAGGCTCGATGCATCAGATAGACGCATGGAGAGCTTCGAGCAGAAGATGCAGGACTTGCACTCCTACCTCCATGATGAGGGCACAGAGGATGAGCCCAGCAGTGATGATGAGATGGAGCAGTAGACCTCCTGTCCATTCCCACCATGCTCTCTATTGGACTCTTAGTTATTTGTCTTACCATTTAGTATTTTTAGCTCTTTCTTGGTTGTAAGAAATTGAAGTCTATAGTTCAGCTGAAATTTTGTAATCCCTCCTTTGGCTTATGAAAAAATGTATTAATAGCTGAAACTAAGTAATATATATATATACATATGTCTTTTCCTTCTACCATTGTTCCTATTATTCACTATTGTCACCGGCTTTCACCCTGACTTGTCTTCTCCCTAAAGTACA
Source organism: Telopea speciosissima (assembly GCF_018873765.1). Taxonomy (NCBI): domain Eukaryota; kingdom Viridiplantae; phylum Streptophyta; class Magnoliopsida; order Proteales; family Proteaceae; genus Telopea; species Telopea speciosissima. The sequence continues at coordinate 13,344,306 of NC_057925.1, read as the reverse complement.
CACACTTTCCAATTATTCTTGTTGAAGGCTTTTAAATTAGACCCTAGTTGTATAGAGTAAATCATAAGTCCGCAAGACTGTGACTGGTGCAGAGCATCACGCTCTGATACCACGCTATCACGCCCCTATTCCAGACAAGGAATATAATATAATATAAAGGGTGACTAGGACGACGCGTGTCATCCTACTAAACCACCCGGATCACTGACACAGTGTCCCAAAGCACAGTCATAACCAATATTAACATAATATAATATTAGAATGCGGAAAAAAGGAATATTTCATTCCAAAGATTAGTAGTATTGCGGAAGCGTATAAATCGAATAGTTACAAGATGTTCAAAGGCTAGATGATAAATACAGTAGTTAGTTATATTTTCAATGACCATCTAGTAACTATCAAAAGGGTATAAAAGTAAATATTACAACATAGGCCTAAGCCCCAAAAGTAAATCAAAAAGGGACCAAGTCCCATATATCCTCACGGCCCGTAGGCACAATCATCGCAAGGACACCCGTCGCCATGTTCCTCAAACACGGCTCCCGGCTCCTCCTCACCAATCTCATCGTATCCCGAGGGCTGAACTCCAAGTCCCGTGAGATATCTGTCACCTGCATCATAATCTAAAAAGTGTGCGCACGAGGGGGGTTAGCTCCACTGAGCCAGTGAGAGGGATGGGGATGCACAAACACGCAATTCACATAGTCCAATGATGCATGCACATGTTAAGTCCATTTTTCCACCTAACAAACAACTAAGTCAATGGTATATGCTACTGTGACAACTCGGGAGACACTTTGGGTCACTTAACTTATCGCCATAATGAAACCTCAATTGTCACCTGGGACCTACGCCGATCGAAGCCTCCAAGACCACTCAGTGGCAGACCCCTGATAACCAATACTACCATGACTGGCCTCTCCCACCTCCACAGAATCCGGTGTACTGATTACCCAACACCTAAACCCCTGTTGGTAAGGGTCGTAGCATAAGGGTGTGAAATCCTAGCCGCAGATATACTACATGCAAGTCCTATCGTCACGAGAGGTAATCCGGGCGCATCAACTTTTCATCTGGTTTAGTGCCCGGTTACCAGCACGGCACGGCGCATATAGTTCAACATGACATTCAATATAATGACTTCATAAAATATATATAGTATCCGGGGTTCCGGCACCGGCACCCACTGGCACCGAGACCCATCAAAGTAAAGCATTTCCAATCAACATCAGAACAATCATATATAAAAGTATGCAATATGCGCAAGCATGCTTAATAATTATACTGATTACATAATATATAATGCAATAATAATATCAAGCCCAAACAACCAAATCCATTCACTATGTGTATGCCAAGCACCAAGATTATAAGTTATCGCATCGATCAAGTAATAAGCCACAAGATGGATATATTAACCTAAACAAAGAGTAAAATGAGGTTAAACGAGCAAAGGGAAAGGATCCCCAAAAGGTCTCCTATAATTACTTAAGTACAAGGTTTCAGAAATAGAGTGGTTGCAAGAGTGGTTTCATGCCCAAATTCTGCAACCACAGGTAACTCCTAGGAAACCAGGGGCTCAGGGCAGTCTCAGTCAAGGGCGGTTGCAGGTGTGGTTTCTCAAAAAATGAAACCGCCCATAAATCCAAGCTTTCCAGGGGCCTTCTCAGGGAGGTAATTTCAGGGTGGTTTCTTGCAGGTCTGAAACCACATGTAAATCCTCACACCTGCAGGTCCAAAATCCAAAGGATCCCCCTCCAAGGGTTCCATTTTCAAGTGGTTTAAAGCATAGGAACATCAAGGAAACTCCATCCTAAGCTCATTAGGGTCCTAAGACCTTTCTAGGTCCATTCAATCATAATAGGTTTAAGAGAAGGAACCGAGAGCTCAAATGGAATGAGAATACTAACATTAAATCTCTCAAATGGAATGAGAATACTAACATTAGAGCTCATAATGGAGTGAAATAACTCCACCATAGCCTTGGCTTTAAGGTTCCATCGATTTCTTAGGTTTCAAGAGAGCTCTAGGTCAATCTCTCCCATTACCCAACCCCTTTTAAAACCCAAAATAGAAGAAGGAAGAAACTTCAATGGCTTACCTACCCCCAAGATGAGAGAGCTCTACGATTTATGGCTCCAAGAGATGGGATCTCAACCTTCCACCAAGCTTCTCCACCTTCCTCCTCCTCTTTCTCTCCTCTTTCTCTCCTCCACGATTTAGGTTAGATGGGAGAAGTAATTGAGAATTGAATGCTTTCTCCCCCTTTGGCTTATTTATAGAAAGTGGGTATTGGGTCTCTTAAGCCAAATGGGTCAAGAGCTAAATGGGTTGACCCATTTGTTCTATATGGGTAAGTGAATGGAATAACCCATCCTTGGGTCAATAGGGCTAAATGGGCCTTTAGTGCATGGGTCATACAAGTTAAATGGCTTCTTAAGTTAAATGGGTCTGCCCACAACTTTAATTAGGGAAAAGCCCACTTTGAGATGGATTCATATGAGATGGGTATAAGTCCCCAATGTACTTCCCAAAGGTAAGTGGGACCCGAACTTAAAATGTTCCCTTCTCTCATGAAATAGCTCGAGCGGTTCAGGCCTTGACCCGTACTTCGAGGTCACCAAGAAAAGAATAAATAACAAAACTTGAGGGCTAGAACTTACTTTTCCCCCTGTCATGGTTTATCACCCATGACCCCGAATAGCTTCGCCACGGCAATGCCAAGGTCATCACTGAACGAATTATCTAACTGAGGCGACGGTCCAGGATGCTCTCTCCTAAACTCCTCGCTTCTCGGGCTGGTACTTGGACGATAGTCAACGAAGTCGCCGTCAACGAACTTTCCCCACTGACGGTTGAGGAATCTTTCCTCCACAGGCAAACCCGTACTGTGGTCAACAATTTTGTAGCTAGGTTTGACCATCATGGAGAACAGGTCACCAGCATACATGGCAGCGGTATCTACACATCACGAGAAGAAATAATATTTAATTATATCCCGGGATACGGGTATAACATGGTGGGTGCTGGGCTTGGGATTGTCGTACGTATAATTGTATTAGAATTGTCTACTGCATTAGGTGGAAACGGGGTGGTGACTGACCGACCGCTTTCAGTAATCACATCCCATACTTTTATGTGTATGTATAGGCTAGAGGGGCGAGAGGATAGCCGACTGACCGTCTTTCGGTACTATGGACTCAAACTCTGGCTTATGCATGTGCGTACCCTTTTCATACAATATATGCATTTGGCTAAGATAATGTACCCCGTACTACACCCCTTACCAACAGGGGGTAAGGTGTTAGTTAACTGATGGTAATGTCCTGTGTGATGGAATTACCGTTCTCAAAACTCGGGAGAACTTCGGTGAGTTCACAGGACCGGGAAGGAGCTAGTTTTATTATGGAAGTTTGCGTATATCGCTTGGTGGAGATAAGTACTGCAGGCTTCTAACCGCAACTCGGGTTTGTCATTGTCGATATACCATCCGCTTATGGTACCGACATCGGGGATGCTACCTAGGGTGTTGCAGTAGTACTTTACCAGACTTAGGCATTGTTTGTTAGATGAATAATAATAAAATTTAACTTTATCATGCATTCAGGTGGCATGATTGTAAACCATATATGATGTGCGGATTATCCTAGTAGTATGGGACGCTGTGGAATTCGCTTATCATGTCTAGTTTGCGATCAAACTCATTCATTATTATTATTGTACTTGCTTGTGTGGCTTAGCTGCTTACTGGGCTCAGCGGAGCTCATTCCTCGAGGAAACATATTTTATTTAGATGATTGCAGGTATATTCGAGTAGGACTGCGCGGAGTTCAAGATTCCTGATGCTAGTTATATAGGTTGGTGGACTCCGGAGATCGTAGAGCATGGACCGGAGTGTTGCTGTGATGTGTGTTCCTTGGTGGGACAGTGATCTATGGCCGGTGGCCATCTTTTGATACACATGACTCATTCCTTTTTGATTTACAGGTGTATTCTTTTGTTTCCTTTTATGATAAATGTATTATTTATACAGTAAGTAATACATAGGTCCTTATTAGAATGATCTATAATGGGAGGGTAAACTTAAACAATTATAATATAAGTTATCACGTAGGTTCTGTAAACTTTGATATTACTATTATTAACCTGTTTTGATCTTCTGTTGCCGTGTGTATGAGTTAATCATGTATACTGTATCTGCGATCTTGGCGGTTTGGGAACATATTGGTACGCTCCGATTGCATTCCCCGTGGTTCAAGAATGGGGACGTAACAAACACAGTAATAAAAAAAATGGTAAAAATCACAGATAAAGAAAATATATATATGGTTAATGGTTTTCAGTGGTACCCGAATAGAATGGTCGTATGCAATGACCATATTTTCAATGATGATGAATCTGCAACCATTCAAACCTTCAACCATGAACCCAAGTTCTATAAATTGATTGATTAGTTGCAAATTCATCATCAATGAAAATATGGTAGGATCGACCAAGCAACCATCGGTGATGCTGGAGTTTCTCCCAAGCCGGAGCGACATATCTCTCTCTCTAACTTTCTCAGCTGTTTGTGTGCTTACAAAAACTTAGCTTAATCACAAGAAAAGGTATGTAATCACTATTATGACCATTCCCTAATCCTTAATTTTCTATTTATTTAATCCCTATTTTTGTGTTGAGTTTATCTCTTCACCCCCTAACAAACTCTAGATTCATTTAATTCCTAGTAAAAAACGGTAAGATCCCTAGGATCACTCCCTTTTCTCTCATGGATTTAAGACTCCCAAATCTTTAAATCAGAATGAAATATTCCTAATCAAGAAACGATAAGATTCCCCTCATGGGCTAGCACCATGCTTCCCATCTCAGAACGTTATTAAAAGTATGGTTCGAGTTGTCAGTGTCGGATCATCCGATACACTGATATTGCACGGTTTTTAAGGTGATGATACTATATCAGTGAAACGATATAGACAATGAATAAAAATTCGTATTTTCAGAAAAATCAGAATCGTCACGGACCAACTCCGTTGGCCCTTCATCTTGAGGGGGTGTATGGGACGATATTGAGGTTTTTTCAATGAGGAAAACTCTCACACGGTTTTCCTACAAGTCTTTTATTTTAGGGTTAAATACACGTACCCCCTAAAATGGACCCAATATTCCTCATGCACCCCTAAGGTTTTGACAATTCCATGCGCACCCCTTCAAAATTCCACGTACACCCCTACTTTTCAACCTAGAGCCATTTAAATCCATACCGTTAATTTTAGGCATTAAATGCTAATTTTTTTTGTTGGCCAAACTAACCTTTATTCTAACCACTCCTACAATTTGAAAAGACCTTTTTGCCCTACCTTCTAACTTCTTCTCTAGTTCTCCTTCTTCTGCTTCTTCTCTGCTGCTTCTTGGTGGCAATATACGCATTCCTCCACTTGTCGTGGTTTTAGCTTCAACTGTAAAGCCAAAGCTTATCGTTGCCTCTACGCAAAGAAAGAGAGAAATGAAAAAAAATTAGAAACTTAAAATCAGAAGAAGAAGAAGAAGAAGAAGATGAGGGTGATCGTTATATTAGGACTAACAGGATTAAGGGTGGGGTTCTCTGTGAAGCTCTGTTCGAGAAGACGAGACTGCTCCTTTGAGAGACGAAGCTTCTTATGGGGAGGGCCACCACCGCTCTTTTCTTCGTCCACTGTATTTCCCATCATCATCATCATCCATTCTTCCTCTGTTCCTGAAGGTGGTGCTTGATTTATGTCCAAGTCCTTCATTATTCAACCACCTGTTAGAGGTTTCAGTTTTAAAAGAAACATAATTACCTGCTAAAGTTAGAACTAAGAAACCAGAAGGTAAAGACTAAAGAAGGTCTGCAAAAAATAAGTGATACGAAACGAAAATGAAGAAAAAATCAGGAAAAGCTGAAACTGTAAAAAAGAATAAAAGGGGCAAAATGCATACAGAAGACAGAACCGTACTTTCAATTAACAAAAGCACCCAAAAAAAAGAAGAAGAAGAATCAGGAGGAGAGGAAAATGCGAGAAACCCAAGTAAAAATCCAGAAATGAGTAAACAGATCGTCAAATCCATAACCAATGTGCGATTCAAATACTGAGCTTCAACCAAAGCACATAAGAAGCTCCAGAGAAAATGGTTCACACCACCATTTCTGAATAATAACTCAAAATAAAGCTTCACAAGCCTACTGCTGCAGCAACCCCTATTACTCTCCATTTCCAACAACCTCACAACACTTTCAGACGGCCACTCAATCCCTACCCCACCCCCTTCCCCCCACTCTGCTCCCCGCTGAGCTCCAACTAGGGTTTAGGGATTGTTCTTCGATCGCGTAAGGGAAAGGGAGAAAGGGTGATTTGGGTATTTTGCTTTTTCAGTTTTTGTCATTTTTGTTTTTTCACTTAAGGGTATTTTGGCAATTAAGCCTTAGAAAGAGTATAATTATACATTACCTTCTTCCCGTTAGCATTTAAGGTTTGAAAATAACGGTATGGACTTAAATGGTTTATGTTGAAAAGTAGAAAGTGTACGTGGAATTTTGAAGGGGTGCGTATAAAATTGTCAAAACCTTAGGGGTGCATGAGGAATATTGAGTCCACTTTAGGGGTCCGTGTATTTAACCCTTCATTTTATGTAAACTTCTATTTCTATTAGGCATGTATATCACATGTGATATCACTTTCCTATTTATATTGTAATCCTCGGTTAAGGCTGCAACTCTTGTGCTGTATATATATATATATATATAATCTTCTGTTAGAGACAAACATGATTAGAAAAATTGATTCACCTTAACACACCATAGTCTCCTGATCTCGCTATTAAATTAATTAACCCACAAAATTTCATTCAAGGTCAAACAGTACTACCCTAAATTAAAATACTCAACAAAATTTGATTCATAAATCCTGTTTCCATAATCCTTATCACTTAGAGTTAATTCAAAACAAAACAAAAAAAAACAAAAAAAAAAAATGGAGAACTCATCCAAGTCTATTTTGTGACATAAAGAAGTAGAAAGAGACCTTGAATTAAAAGTTGTGGCAACCAATAAGTTGTGTAGTGGTACAACACTTAACAATTTCATAACTCCAAGTCAATCTTAAGCAATCTTCTAGTCCATACTTTGATTCTCTCCCTTAAGATCATACTCATCATACCCTTAAAAACACAAACTTACATTAACTAAAACAAAAGAGAAAAATGCCAAAAACTACACTAAGCAACAATCAACCCACCCACCCCCCCTCTATTTTCTTTCGCCCACCGACACAGATCCTCAAAACCAGAAAAAAACAACACAAGCTCACAAGCCTCACAGTCTCTCTCTCTCTCTCTCTCTCTCTGTGTATCTGTCTCAACGGGTGCAGGATTCACGTGCTACACCCACCCTTGAGTTGGGCACATCGTAAAGTACCCTATGGTTCTGCTGTTGCATGTTCGCTATCACATTCAACACCGAATTCATGTTATCCGGCGAAGCCGCCATGGCCAAACAAGTTATACTCCCTGCCGTGCTATGTATCAAAAAGTTCTCCGGCGGCAATGTCATGTTAAACCCCGTGAAATGTAGTGTAATCACCGGTGACACGACCGGCTGTAAATAACAGGTATCAAACCCACCCAATGACGATACCGGTCCGGCCTTAACCCGTCTCCGGAATTCATCTCTCACCGGGATGTAGGCCGGTTGGACCAGCCGGGTGAAGACTGTGCCGGAGTCAAATATGGTTCCGGCACCAGTGGTTGTGTCGAATGCCAATGCGCTCGGTGGGATATTGACTAGCCGGCGGCCAACGCTGATGCCAATCATGTTGACGTAGTAGAGGGAGGACCTTCTTGGGTTGGTGAGAAGTGGGGTGAATTTGATTAGTTGTGGTTGAGAAACTGGTCCGAGCCGGAGTGAACCGGAAAAGTTGGCGGACCGGAAATCCGGCAAGCAATAGGAGAACGTGGATTGGTAGAGGGACTTGGTTTGTGAGAGAAGCGACATAGGGCCTCGCCCGAGTCCGAGTATTCCCTGTGGCGGCACTTGGTTTCCGGTCGCCGCTTTAATGCAGCCGAAGGAGTAGTTGGGGACGGGGTCCTGGGCAAGTGCTAAGTTGTCCTGGGAGACAGTGGCGGCGATGGCGGCGGAGCCGTATGTGAGGTTGAAGGAGCAAGAGGTGCCGCCGCAAGTCGGGTTCGGGACCTGTTTGCATTGTGGGGCGGAGCATCCAACGGGTTTGTAAGTTGATGACTTGGCAGTGTTAAAAACGCTAGAAGAACATCCTACACAGCCGGTGCAGGGAACCCAACCGGTATCACTGCTGGTGTCCATGGCCAAAAACATGGGCTGGGCTGGAGTTCCGAACTTGGCCCGGACAATGTAGGTTGGGCTCTGGACAATCTGCCGGCCCGAGGCAATCGGGACTGTGGATCTCCGACCGACAAGGCTAGAGAGATAGAGTAGCCGGGCTTCGTCTTTCGCAGCCACGTCGAGGATGGTTTGTTCCCAAGAGAGGGGTTTCTTGGACCGGAAAGGGGAGCATGGGCTGTAGACATGCATGACCTCAAGGGTGGAGCTATGGTCAGAGGAGCCACAGTTGAGGGTAGAGCCCTGAGAAGGGTAGAGGCATAGAAGGGCTACTAAGAGGGAGAGGAGTAGAGGGAGTGTTGGAGTTTTCTTCATGGTTGGAACTTTGATAAGAGTAGAAGGATTTTAGCTTATTGTGGGGAGTGTTTGGAGAAGTGTTTATTTATAGTGGGTGAGTGAGGAAATGAATCATAGTGGAGAGTAGTGGAGAATATAGTGAGGTAACACAGACTGTATCCCATTTGCTTTAATTTGGTGGAAGGCTATGAGACTCTCATGGTGTTGTCCTTTCCTTTACAGGGTCATGTGATATTATTTTTCTGAAGTGTAGGCAATGTCAGGATCTCTCTCTAGAATGGTGTGGGCTAGATCTATAGTTTCACTGTTTCTCTTCACCTAAGATTAAGAAGCGTGGTAATTAAATTAAGGGGCGGTCTTCTCTGTGCTACAGCGTAGGCTGCACCCAAACACATGGAGGTGGGCGCAATGACCATCCTGCCCCCCCTAAGTGGTAGGCTCATGTGCCTGGGCACAGCCTACGCTGCGGCACAGAAAACATGCATTCTCCCTTAAATTAAGGATAAAAGTTTTTGTGGGAGAAAATATATCACCCATGTTCAAACATAGTAGGGGTGAAATGACTGTCTCGCTCCTATATGAAAGAGGAAATTCCACCCCCTCAAGATGCTTTCATGTGCACTATCATTGGCCCCGTGCATCACGGTCCCCCACGGAGAACACTCCCCCTTAAATTAAATGGAATTGTATAAACACGTAAGAGGATCTTGTAACTTTAGGCCACTTTCATTTCATTTGCAGGCTTTAGAGAGAGAGAGAGAGAGAGAGAGAGAGAGAGAGAGAGAGAGAGAGAGAGATGCCCAAAGGATTGTAGGAGAAGTAGCCCCACACGCTTATCAGTGAACATGGAAGTTACGGCCTAATGGAGTTTTTCAAAAGAAAGAAAAAGGTGTAATGGAGTCATCTAATATACACTGTTTTCCAATAAGAGGGTGGGTCCAAGAGCATTAGAGTGGGATCGGATCTAGATCTTCTATGGCACGCTGTCCATAGCGGCCTGAGCGGTGTAGGCTGAGCCATACACACAATGACTGCCTTACCGTATCCAAACGTGGGACCTAATGTAAGATGATTTTTATATTTCGGATCCTCTGAACCATCCATGGTTTTCTCTAATATATTCTTTTGTTGGTTTTTAGCAAAACAAAAAAAAAAAGTTAAATATCACTTAAATAATTCTTAAAATGCTCTTTCTTTCCTAGCAAATATTGCATGCTTTTTTCTTACAAGGCTTGTTCATAGGATCCGAAATATCAAAATCTATAGAAGATGGTAGTACTCTATTTAATAGTTGCATCACTATACTGACAGTGTTAAGCATGGATTATTGGATCAGGATCGTCTCCAAGGAGCCCAGCGCCCAGGGTACTGCTAGGGGGCATTCAGCGATTGAGCTGTGCTACACACATCTCGGTGCACACCTAAGGATGTGTGCATCCCAGCCCAATGACTGGTGGCATCCTGGGCGTGCTGGGCTCCCTAGAGACGAGCTAAATTCAGATTATTGTCTAATACTGTATCAGGGGAGTCAGATTCTCTCTCTCCCCTCCCCTCCCCTCCCCTCCCCTTTTATATTCTTTCTCACTAAGTCACGTGAAAGGTGGTTTGAAGAGAAAGTACATTGATGGGCATTGGAGCAGTTTACTTCATATGTTTAATATCTATCATAAGACCAGCTTTTAGAAAGGTAAAACACAAGGGTGTCATTTATATTTGTAATTGATCTCCTGTCGATTAAATTTTTAAGAACAAAAGAAATGAAGAAGATATATAAAGCAAAATAGCTTTACAGATTTGTTTATATTGTTATGGGTTCCTGTGTTTCTTCTCCCCTTCCCTGTTTGCCATCCAAAAAGAAAGAAACAGAATACAGCCTCTTGTGACTGTCAAAATGAAAGATGATATTTCATGTGTATGTTGTTTGTCTTTGTCTTGGTTGGCTTTGTCACATCACTAGATTTGGGTCCTACTTTGTAGATCCATCAGTCGTCTTTGTCTCCCGACTCTCATAGAGACTTGGAAACTGGCCGAGGAAAATGTCAATTTTTTTTTTTAATCCATTATGTCAAAAATTCTTGATGAAAAGTGAAGGTAAGGATGTCAACGGATATTCAAAAATTCGTATTCGATCCGCGTTTATATTTGTTTAGGAGAATCTGAATCCGTCCAAAAACTAATCGGATATGAATATGATAATCCCCCTATCTGATCGATTATTATCCGATTTATTTTGCAATTCGACGGAAATAAAATATATGAAATATATCTGTGTCCGTCTATCCAATTAAGTTTATGTATTTTTATAATTTAATAAGTTAAGATAATGTGATTCTTTTTCTAGATTTTCTATTGGTTTATATATATTGTTTTCTACGTTGTGATGCATGGAATCACATATCTATTAAAATAAATACAAGATAAAATAAAAAATAAAAAACCTAAAAAAATCAAAGCCTAAGAAGAGTAGAAGAAAGGGTAGTTGCCGAACTCTCAAGTCTCAACCTTAATCCTCATTAACAAAACGGTAAAAATGTCAACGAATAGAATATTATCTGTATCCATCCAAATATAATCGGATACGAATATTCAACAGTTTAAGGGCCAACCCAACAAGCTTACCTTTTATTTAAAAACAGGGAAAGGGTTTTTTTTTTTATGGAGAGAGAATAAAAGGAAGGAATTGGACCAAGGACGAAATACGATAGACACAACCCGCAATAGGGCTAGGGCTATTGACCAATGGACTCACTTATGGCGGAACAAATGTCAAATGGAAAGGTCGACCATGTCCCAGTGGTATATCAACCCATTATGTCCTCTTCAAGTGATACAATTTAGAGATCAAAAGGAAATTAGAGAGGTTTGAAGAGAAAAATGATCCAAACAACATTAAAGACAAAGCATTTCCAAAACAATGTAATATTGTATATCATTAAAAAAAAATGAAAAAAAACAATATAATATTGTAAACCAGAAATTTCATATCCATATTATACACCAATTTTTCTGTATTTGATCTAATTGGTCTCCAAAGATGGAAACTTTTTGAATTGTGGATGGAGTCTTAAGATTTTCCACCTTCCTAAAACCCACAACAATACAAGTCACCAGCAATTTCGATAATTTTCTTTCAATTTGGAGATATTATGACTTTTCCGAATTACCCATAAGAAAAATTCTTAAGCACATATTGTTCTAGAGGAGCCTCTCGAGGATTAAATGAAGCTATGGTATGAATGTTATAAAATACAAGTTTTAAAATTTTATTCATAATCAATCCTCTTGTAGTAATAATAATAGGGTATTCATTATTCGATCAAACTTATGGTTACCTAATAAGTCATTCAAATTTTTTGATATGTGGGCTACAACAACAACCATAACCTTATCCCGACTAGGTCGGCTACATGGATCCAAAAGAGGTTATGACAATAGTAGCAAAGAGAAATAAAAAGAAAAATAAGTAATGAACAGTAGCCAAAGCAACATCCCAGGAACATCCCCCTGCAAGGGGTCGGCTACATGTGGGCTACTCGTAGTGATTTTCTATCTCTTGTTATACTCAGGCTTGGAATATTATGGTTAGGGATAGATTTTGCCTTCTTATTATCTTTGCTCAGAAATTAAAATATGTTAAGCAAGTTTTGAGATCTTGGAACAATGACACTTTTGGTAATATTTCTCTAGTTGTTGAAGCTTGTAGGCCTCATCTAGTTGTGAGGTGGGTGAGCACATGATTATGTATGATTGGTAAAATTGGAAGAAAATTTAAAAATAATTTAACTCTTATTCACCCTCCTCTCAGTGTCAATTTGGGCCAATATAGCCTTGATTAAACTTATATTACCCAAATATAGAAGAGAGTTTTTATATCAAATCCACATGAACAATAACACAAATACACCAAAAAAAAGCAAGAAACATGGAAGAGTTTTTACATCAAATCAAAGGAATTTTCAATATTTAAAGGATTTTGTAGTCAATGGGGCTTCCTTCCATGAATTCTGCCTCCCCTCCCCCCCCCCCCCTTCCCTAAAATCCAAAAGAAATTGAGAAAATGTAGATGTACTTTTAACTTTTGGGAGAGGAATACGCATGCCGCTTATGTGCCGCATGCTAGGGCGACATCAATAGGGACATGGGACATGGTATCATATAGGAGGGTCAAGAGGTCATTTCAAGGGGGGCAAAGAGACACACGCTCGCTTGCCAGCCTTTTCCCTTAACCTTTTAGGATCAGTGTGAAGGTTTCGAAAATCCAAACAGTTGACAATTAAACTAATTTTTAGGGGGAAAAAGCTGCTTGATCACGTGGTTCCTATGCCTAGACATACAGGAGTCCACGAAAAAACCGTTCAGCCCTAGTGAATTCAAAAATCTCATCCAAACAGATGTTGGTATTTGCATTAATACAAGAGCTACACGACCAAACAGCGATCTCTTGCCATTTTTTTATTATGTCAGACCATCAGGAATCATGATCTAAGACCAATACTTAACTTGAACAAGAATTATTTGACTTTATGGGAATCTAATATGCCGATTGGACTAAACATTTCAGTGGGCTTATTGTAGAACATTCACATCACAAACGAAAGTCTCACTTTGTTTCAATTTACCCTTTGAAGTCTCATACAAAACTTAACTCAAGTGATACTCGTTAGTCCTGATTGGAACCATATGGGAATAAATAGGGGCAGACCTCGCAGTCTCAGATGTCACATACAGAACAAACCCACACCAACATAAGAATGATATAAGATGGTCTCTTGACAGTTTCCAACGTGAAACATGCATTTTTTTAATTGTCATTATTTGATATGTTGAATTATTTATCCATCTGTGTTTTTTTTTGGATAATCTGCTATATTAAACCTCCTGTATGATATACATATTGTTTTCTTCCTTTCCTACAAGGTCAATCTTTTAGAGAAAGCGATTCCATCATGATACTTCCAAGATTTCACATACATTCAAAGGGATGGGATTTAAATATAAAAAAAAAAAAACGAGAGAGAGAGATGGGATTAAAGAAGAATATGATTATAGCTTTTACTGCAAAGTACTAATCGATACATTAAGGGATGAAAAGGAAAGAGACTGCCGACAAGAGGAGCTTAGGTTGCCTCCAACTCATACAGCTCCAAAGGTTCCGGAAACTCAGATAGAGAGACTCAAGGAATGGGAGAAAGAGATAGAGCGCTCCACCCTCCCCTCCTGTGAAAATGTGCTTAATTACCCTTACATTTCAATCATCGTATGCAAAAAGTGTGAATTATCTATGGATTTAGGTATTGGTACTGTAGCCAATACAGATACGCATCTGATTTAGGTATCAGTACCGGATCGGCGGGTAATGGTATTGATGGTGACCGATACCAATATGGCACCCATATGCATCAGCCAAACAGTTTTTTTATTGGAATCAGCCTGATACGGCCAATACCAATACATATCGGATTTAGGTATTGGTACTGTATCAGCTGGTACCGGTATTGATGGCAACTGATACCAACACGACACTGATATGTATCAGTCAATACAGTCAAAAAGTGGTTTTTTGGTATTGGAATGGGCCCAATACGGTTGATTGGTATCGGTATCGGTATCAGAAGTGACCAATACGAATGCCAATACCAGAAACTAAAACCTTGGGTTTATATAAAAATAAAATTCATAGGAAAAAAGGTTATTCATGGGCTACTGTTTTTTTTTTTTTTGGGGTAAAATGGGCTACTGCTTTCTCCCCCCCTGTTTTGGGGTCTGGGCCCACTGTACTCTGTCATTGATCCATGCTATCTACTGACATGGTTCACTTCATCCACATTTAAATAGAAGGTTTACATGTAATGAAATCCTAAAAACATGGAACTTGACTTGGGCTTCAGTGTGAGAGTTCTCAATAGAAAGATGATTACTTAAAATAATTCCTTCCTCTTAACTGGACTATTAAAACTTAATTTTCATTTTTAACACAAACAATGTATGCTTCTAGGTCAAGTTAGGGTCCAGTAAATCTGAATATCGGATATAACTGATTTTGATGGTCAGCACTTACCATCAAATTGAAATTTAACATGTTTAGGGGCTTCATTCCAACAAGAACAAAAGATGTTCACCTGCTGTAAACCTCTTCCCTTCATTAAAACCTAGGTTTGTGAACTAGCAGTTTTGTTGGGAATCAGCTTCCACCAATTTACCCATACTATATATATAGTCATAAGAATCTATTGATACTTTCTGTCAGACGATCCAATGATCACGATTACGACTGCTTTGCTCAGAAATAAACTAGTTTCTTTCCCAAAAAGTATATCCAAATATACAAATCAAAGAGCTTGCCATGCAAATATCAACAGTAAAAAGAAAAATTATTATTGCAACCCCTGCCTGGCACAACCAATGAAAGAAGCTTTCCAAGAGTAATTATCAAACAAAACTGAACAAAAGGTAAGTAACAATGCATTGAGAAGAATGTAGTGATCAATAAATGTTGATACAGATTGTTTTCTTTCCATACCTTTCTTTTCTCATTTCCAAACTATTTACCTTGTGCTTTGTATACAAATATCTCCCTATGGTATACACTGTAAGAAGAAAGTTCAAAAAATTAGGATTGTCAAGTTCATCTTCTAGCTCAGCCAGTACTATTCTGTTCCCAATCAGGAATATTTGCAGTAGCCTCATTCACCATTTTTACGAGTGTGACCTACAGACATAATCAACGAGAAAAATAAAAAAATACCCTGATAAACTACTGTTAACACTCCAATAAATTGCCACTACATCCATTAACCAAAAGTCAGTGAATTAATAGACATGAGCATCTTTTTTTTTCACTTTTTTTCACTTTATAAATTAAAACAAATATAATCATCTGTTATCATTCTTTGGATGAAAAAACTCGTTCATGGTAAAGATTGACAAAGATACCAGCTTAAGCTCATAACAAATGAAAACAGCATTCAAATTATTTCCACATTAGCTTTCTTTCTCCTCCAGGATTTGTTCACATCTTGAGCTAATAATGGAAATAGAAAGTTAAAAACTGTGTTATTCTTTTCCTGTACTTTTTTCCCATCTGAAATTCTTTTTCCTCTAGACTATGGTTGGTTTTTTGGGGGGGGTTAAACATGGTTGCTTGTCTAGGTAGTGTAAGAAACTAAAGAAAATTAGGTTTCTAAAATTTGTATGGCTGACGAGAACTTCCGCAGAAAATAATTCAAAACTAATTCTGGCCACTTGCACATTCTCATTAGACTTCTTAGAATCCTATTAATTCTAAAAAAAATGTTAGCCATCACTTTCTTCTCTCATTTAACATTTTATCAAGAAAATGCAGTCCACAAACAGGAGCTGAAGAAATGCAGTATCATATAAATGCTGATACACATGCCGAATAAGCAACCTTCATTCCACCAGCTAAAGATATTCATGAAATAATTATAGAACCTTCGTTAGACCTTAGGAAGTTTCCACAGATAATAAATAGAAAAATCTATATAGATAAAGTTAATGAAATCTAATTTCAGATCACAGTCTAGGGGTGCATAATCTTAATCTCATTGAAGATAATAGAGCCCTGCTGTTAGAATTACCAAATACCAAATATCCAAATCATTCCATTCTTAACTTTATAGCTAAGAAAACATATACACTATACCATAAAGAGTCATTCCCATTTTTGACTGACCCAAACTCTTTGAATATCTCACATATTAAATAATGGGTTCTGATGGAGTTCACTATTTTATCCTTCCCTTGAATTGATTACCACATTCATCTATTATTCAACTTGAAGAGAGTTTTAAGTGATGGAAGCGCAAAAAAAAAATGTATCGACCGATACAAGTTGATACAGTCTGATACAGGACAGATATAGTCCGACAAGACCGATACAGATAAGATACACTTGACGCAGCTCCATTAAACCGGTAACACAGAAGCTGTGACTAAGATACAAAACTGAGAGCAACCGAAGGCCTTGGAAACTTGTTTTTCTCTTTGATATGAGTTGGAGGAAACAAGTTTTGGGGATTTAAAGTTCTGAAATCACTGATCAAAACAGATTGGTGCGGCTCAAATCACTGGTCAAACAGATTTGAGGGGAAAAAGTGGTAAAGTTGCATAACTATCTATCTATCTATATATATATTGTTGAGATACTAGGGGTATTTTAGTCAATAGAATATGTTTTAGTATAAGTCGGCTAGGAGGGATATTTTTGGTTCTTTATATTTATTCTTTTTGTAAGTAGGTCTGCTGGGCTAGGGACAGGTTTGCCCTTTGGTTTATTTTAATTCTTCAATCTTATATTATAAATAAAAGAAATGCCTGCGATCTGGTATTCAGTTTTCCAAGATCGCAGGCTTGGTTCCCATTATCTAGCTTGTGTTTCTTTTCATCTTCCTTCTCATTTTCTTTGAGTCTGATTACAGGATTCTGGTTTCTTAACATGGTATCAGAGCCTCTGTAATCAGATTTAGGGTTTTCTTTTCTCTTTCTGCTGATCAATCTCTAGGGTTTTCTGTTCTTTTCTTTTCTCTGCCATGAAGACCTGAAGCTGTCAACAATAGAGCTTCAGGATCACATATATGGATCTATTTATGATGAGTTGCAGTTCCAGATTAGATGGTGGATGGTGTAAAACTGTTAGCACTATACCACCGTGATGTTCATCTCTCGGTTTTTGTTCTGCTGCTGTGATGTCAACTCTTGAACCACCCCTCCCCCCAGTGCTGTTGGTTATTTTATTGATGGTCTGATCATCTAGGGTCACCTACATTGAAGGTTCTCTGTCAACTGTACTGCTGTTTTTTACTTCTGTTATTGCTGCTGGTGCCCTCTTTATTTTTCTTAGCATCATGGCCAATTCCAAGGCTGCTTCGGACAATGTTAATGTCCAAATAACCTCTATCAAGCTTAAGGGAAGCTCAAATTATTTGTAATGGGCCCAAGCCGTGAAGGTGTACATTATGGTTAAGAGGAAACTTCAATATCATACATCTTCACTTCCCGCATCAGACAGTAAGGAAGAATCTGCCATCCAGGCTTATGAAGAATAGATGAAAGAGAATGCTATTATCCTTATCTGGTTGTGGAACAGCATGGAACCAGATATTGCTGCCAACGTTATGTTTCACATCACTGCCAAGGGTGTTTGGGATGACTTGCAGGAAACCTTCTCTCAAGAGAAGAACATGACCAAAATTAATGATCAGTATGACAAGTTATTCAACTTCAAGCAGTCTGGGAAGTCATTACAGGAGTATTATGGTGCCTTCAAGGGCATGGTGGAAGCGCTGAATGTCTTTTTTTTTTTGGGTGAATAAAAAGTTCATTACCAAAAGAGCTGAATGTCTTCCAACCACTTACCACTGATATTGAGAAGCTTAAGACTCAACAGAATGAATTTTATTATTTCTAAATTTCTGGCTGGCCTAGATCCAGAATTACAAGCTGTGAAAGGTCAGTCTATGCCTCCCATACAGTCTACTTCCTTTACTGAAGCTCCAAGATTTTCCTCTTATGATGACTTACCAGTTGCTCGTCGCAAAGTTACTCGGTTTTGTACTAATAAATCCATGGTTGTGTATCCCATAGAGCAAAATGTCTCTTTATCTCATCTTCCTTCTTCTTTTCATAGTTTTTTTTTTTTTTCAGATAGTTAAGCCCCAAAGGGAGTTGAACTCATGACCTCTTATTTGTGAGGTGTCGGTCTTTGCCAACTGAGCAACCCGTTGGAGTTTCTTTTCATAGTTTTGCTCTCTCTTTATCTACCACCACTGCCCCCAAACATCATACTGAAGCCTTACTAATTCCTGGCTGGAAAGCAGCCATGGATGCTAAAATGAATGCTCTATTAACTCGTAAGACATGGACTTTAGTTGATTTACCTCCCGGTAAGGACTTGGTGAAGTGACGTTGGGTTTACACTGTTACGTACCATCCTGATGGCTCTATGGAACGGCTAAAGGCCCATCTGGTTGCCAAAGGATATACTCAGACCTATGGGGTCGATTATTTTGAGACTTTTTCCTCTGTTGCCAGGTTGAATTCTGTTCATCTGCTTATCTCTCTTGCTGTTAAATTTGAGTGGCCTTTATTTTAGTTGGATATTAAGAATGCCTTCTTGAATGGTGACCTACATTAGGAAGTATATATGGTGCAACCTCCAGGGTATATTGCTCAGAATGGTAGTCATGTTTGCAAATTGCATAAGGCAATTTATGGCCTCAAGCAGTCACCTAGGGCTTGGTTTGAGAAATTCAGTACTACTATTACTACATGTGGTTTTCCCCGGATTCTGACCACTCTATTTTTGTTCGTCGTTAAGCATCAAAAGTGATTATTTTGATTGTGTATGTTGACGACATTATTATTTCTGGAAATGATGTGGCTGTTATTACAGAGGCAAAAGAGTATCTACAGTAGCACTAGTGTGGGGTTAAGTTACAGAATTCAGGTGCAGGTTTCCTAATTGGGTAGACAGCCTTAAGGCTCAGACTAATTGGGTTGGGTTAAAGGTTTACCACTTCAGGACTAGTGTGGGTTGCTTGAAGTTTACACAACACACCTCAGTATCAGCGAACCTAACCTTATCCCTACCAGAGCAGACAGAATATGAATCTTAACACTGAAACATACCAGTCATATGACCAGTGCCTCCAAAGACAAAAGAGGTAGTGAAAGGAGCTGATGTAGAGCCCTATAAGGCTGAAGCCGAAGAATCTGGCACTGTGGGTGTAGAAGAAGAGCTACCCACCTGTGACATAACCCTTCGGAATGCTGCAATATCCTCCCATGTGAGGGAACTGTAGTTTGCCTATATTCCAGATGGGCACCCATAGGTTCAGTCTCGGCCATCATGGTGTGTGCTCTAGCTCCCCCTCTCCTACCACCACGCATACAGAGAGGACAGCCATGATGCACCCAGCACCTCTCTATAGTGTGCCCAGATTTCCCACAGTTGTCACATATGAGTCTATCTCTGTCATCCCCATGGGGTGGCCCTTTGCCAGTGCCTCATCCTCCACCTCGCCAATCTTTGTGTGACCTAGAGGTAAGAGCAGATCGCTCGAGGGATAGAACAATTTCCACAGCCACACATTATGTCTCCTCACTTTGCAAGTAGTTACAGACTTCATCTAAGGAGGGAAGAGGTGACTAGCCAAAATTTGTACCTGATATTCCGGGCTCAGCCCACCAAGGCGAATCAGGACACGTCCCTTCTCAAGTGTTCAATATATCTTTGATTCAATAATTGGAGGTCCCTATAATGATCATACTCCTCCCAGAGACCAATAACAATGTTATAATACTCAGAGATTGTCCTGTCTCCCTGCTTCATTGTGAGGAATTTCTGAGGGAGTTGGTAGACCTTAGCCAAGCCACCCACTCGGTCCAAAGTCTTAGAGACATTATCCAAATATCCTTGGTAGTTTCCTTTCTCATAAACCTCCTACCAATCTTAGGTTTCATAGAAAAAATCAACCAATTCAACAGGTGAGTTTTTAGTCTCCCATTTGTTGTCATTGGGTCACTTGAATTAGAAGACGTAATGGTACCGTAATGTACCCTAACCTCCCCTGACTTTGTAGAGAAAGCTTCAAAGAATGGGCCCAGTCCAAATAGTTGTTGTTGTCCAACTTGACTATGGAAATCTAGGTGTTGGAGTTCTCAAGGGCAATCTGAGTAGGATGGGAACCACTAGCTAAAGCTTCCACAGGTCCACTGACCTCCAACATAGTGTAGGAACACACTTAGAAAGTAGGGATAATATCCAAACCAAATGGAGAGTACACACTCAACCAAAGTTGTCATGGCGTCGCCATGGCGTCCTGGCGCTGGAGATCTGTGCATATCGACCTACGCCATGGTGTCCTATCTCTCTTTTCCTATTCGATTTCTTCTTCCTGCCTCTCTTTACCTCTTCAATTTCTTCTTCTTTAATTTTTGTTTCTTCCCCAACCTTAGACCCACTCCCTGCTTCCCTAAATCTCCTATTTTAGCCTTAATTTAGTAACTTGCAACTAAGACATCCACCAGATCTGATTTCAAATCTCACCATTCGGTTGCCAGTAGAATTTTGGGGCTATTTCTCGTTGAGATCGGCAGACCTTGCTGCTGCGATTTTGTTCCAGAAATTGCAGGGAGAATCGTCTTCATAAGAAGGAGTTTCCTCTGCTGGAACTACTCCAGTTCACCGCCTCTCTGCCTCTCTTTCTATCGTGTTATTGCAAGGTTGAAGAAGACATTAAGTCTTTAAATTGCAAGTAAGGACAACTTATATTATTTATATAAAACCCCTTATATTCTCTAATGCTATTCTGTTTAACCCATTCAGTTTTCTCTTTAACTCCATTAAATTACAGTTCTGCCACTCCGTAACAACTTCAGATTAATTACAATTCTGCCATTACTCTTATAAATCTTGATTTATCTACTAGTTTGCCATTCAACTTTGCCATTCAACTTTGGATTTAATTACAATTCTGCCATGGTCGACATGATCACCATGGCAACCCCATGGCGGGCGACGTGTCGATATATCGATCAGACACCCCTCCACCGACTTGGATCGCCATGACGCCGTGAATACTATGCACTCAACCCAGATACACCTTCCCAATACTCAAAAAAAAATTGAAGAAACCCAACTCAAATACACCTTTCAAAGTGTAGCATCATTCTATAACAACTTAAGAGATCCAAACAAGGTAGCTCACCAATACAAAGCAACCGGAAGCATCACACATAGAATTTCAAATACAACGAAGAGCAAAAACGGGGCTAGCGGTACCTGTCAGTCCATAAAGAAATGAGTTGTGCTCCAACAACTCATGTCTTCAGCAACCGAGACCATGGAGGGTTGGAGGTGACCCTTGGCCGATTCAAATGAGCCCTGTCCCACCTCCAATGGATGCCGGATGAGAGAGAGAGATAACCTCAAAGTACAAGGCTGGTGGTAACCTTATCTATGCTGCCCTTTGTTGATTTGAGCTCCAAACAACCACATCTTCACATGAGATCTCCTCTTGGTGCTTCTATAGTCTTCATCCAAGACTTGTCTCATGATTTCTACAAATTTGTCACATAGTAGCCTCTTCCTTGAAACCCCTTTGTAACCTAGGGTTCCAAAGATAGAAAAAAAGAGGCGGAGAACTTGTAGCGCAAATCTCAAACCAAAATCAGATGCTTTGATACCAAGTTGAAATCTAAAGGTTGTAAGAGAACAAGAGAAGAAGAAATTGGCGGTAATAAGTTGTGGGAGAAAATAGATTTCTATCCCCTATATTGATTCACATAGCCCCATAAGGGAAATTACATACCTACCCCCCATGCTAACATAAGATAGCTAAGGGAGATAAAAAAGTAAAAGCATAATACAACATAATAACCTAGTACCCAGAGTACACTTTTACATGAACTCTAACATGGACTACCACCAGCACCTTGTGAGCCTTCCAAGCTTGTGCATAGGCCTCCATACGGGATTAATCTCTAATGCAGCTGCATCAATTCCCTCGATATTGGAAAAAAAAAACTCATTCTCGAGTTTTGTAGAAGGGTAGAAATAACAACACTAGCAGGGATGCTTACAGCTCCTTATCTTCAATTCAAACAAAATTCAAAATATGAAGCTTCGATGTGGCATCTATATCTTGAAACTTGTAAGGAATAACAAACTCAATAAGAGGGATGTTCACAAGATCATGATTCTAATTCTCGATCGAAACTTGTGGTTTCAACCAAGATATCTCGGTTTAGCAAGAAACCGAGACGAAACCTTAATGCGATACAACTTTGTACCTGGTTTCGACCAGGTTTCAACCAGTTTCAGCCATAATTCGGTAATTTTGCAAGTTTCGACCTGAACACCCATATAAATTCATTCATCCCCATTGAAACTTAACGAAACCTGGGAGTAGTTTCAACCTAAACCTGATAATACCACCTTATTTATACCAAATATTTTTTAGTACATGACGTTACTTCATTTACTTAAGAAATTATTCATAAATAAGCAAATACCCCCCCCCCCCATTTGAATCCAATAAAAATAGTTAGAAAGTCAAATTCCGAAAGGATAAAAAGTCAACCCTCCAGTTCAAGAACAAAAATTGGTTTTTCGGTGGTAGGTGAATTTTCAACGTTCTAATGCTAGGTTTTTTCTCAAATCTAAAAATTCCATAAATCTTATCCTTATCATGATAGAACATCAATAAAAAACCAAATGAGCGGTAAAATAATCATTTGTTTTGATATCTTAAAAAATATTTTCATTCAGAGCTAATTTTAACAACATTCACATACACCAAATAAGGTTTGACCGGACCATAAACCTATTCATGGGGATTCCGTAAATATCTCATTCCAAAAATAGAAAATTCGAAACAATTGGGACTTTTTGGAGATTGGATATAGTTACTAATTCATGATCTGGCATGTATAGAATGAAAACTTCATTCTCGATTCTACGAAAATTTTTAAGTAAGCATTTCATTTGCTTCTCTTCCATGGAAGTTTCATTTTCCCAGAATGTATGCTAATTTTTTGTCTAATTCTACTTCTGATGATTGCTTTAACCTTTGATCAAAAAGATATATTTATTGAAGGAGTTATGTTTTGAACTTTTAATCAAACCTTATTTGGTGAGCACGAATGTTGTTAAAATCAGCTCTGAATGAAAATATTTTTTTAGATATCAAAACAGATGATTATTTTACCGCTCGTTTCATTTTTTAGTGATGTTCTATCATGATATGGATATGATTTATGAAATTTTTAGATTTGAGAAAAACCCTAGCATAAGAAAGTTGAAAATTTCACCTACCGCCGAAAATCCAATTTTTGTTCTTGAACAGGGGGGGTTGACTTTTATCCTTTTGGAATTTGATCTTCTAACTACTTTTATTGGATTCAAATGGGGGTATTTGCTTATTTATGAATTGCTTAAATGATATTTGGCATAAATAAGGGTAATTCTAGTTCGATACCATTTCCAAGAACAGTATACACTATCAAATTTGGGTCAAAACCACAAGTATCATTTTGAGTGTTATTTATGCAAAACTAATGCATGGATTGTGTTCGAATTGTCAAAAGTAGGCAGCACACAGAAATCAGGGCAAAAAACAACCTTTGGGCCTCAAAACCAAGGTTTCGAGTCTCCTAGTACCAAGTTTCGACCAAGATATGGTCAAAAACTGGCATTTCTCGGTTTCGGGGCTGGCCGAAACTGGCCTCGAAACCAATATTTAGAACCTTGCACAAGATGAAAGTTCACCTCCTTGTCATCCACGGTCACATTTTGCTGCACCTGAACAATTGAGGTTTTATCCTCGTAATGAACAACAAACATTTCTTCTTCTGTTGCCATCACTTGTTGTTCTTCCTCAATAGGCTTTAAAATTTCATTGTGAATAGCAAGCTCTTCTATGGGGACTATTTCTTTTAGAATTAAGTATCCTTCATCAACCAGTCCTTGAAGAACTAACGTTTACTGTATGTGAAGAAACAATTGGAATGGCTTATCAATGTGATAGCCCTCCACGATTTATTTATAATAGGTATGGAGAAAATTCCAGAATACAACAATTACAATAATACCCCAAATAACTCAAATAGGGAAAAACAACTAGAATAGAACTACCCCATGGGTCGACCCATGTTACAATAATACCCATATTCCAACAGTATGTGAGAAGCTTTTAGGGTGCACAAATTTCTATTGCAATCAACTACACCTTTTCATGCTTCCAACTAGTTTTGATTAAATTTAATGATGTGTTTGAAAGAATCAAACATCTCACAACAAGCACCATCAAAGTATTGAGAAATTGAAAATTCGGTGAAGACATCACTTTGAGATTCAATGATGATCTCATTGTCTTAGACAACAACTCCAACATAGATTGCTAAACAAAATTCTCACTTTTCCCTTCATCTATGCATAAAACAGCAGTTCTTCCATTGGGCAAGCAAATTGATGTAGATCAAAGAAAGAAGAATAATTTCCGGATTTGGGTATGCCTCATTTTTTTTGGGTCAAATTGAACTCACAGTTCAATAAGTTAGGCCAATATTTAAGTCCCCAATGGGTTAAATGGGTCATGAGCTAAGTAATTTTGAGTTTTCTATTGAAACAAGCCCATTGGCCCCATTCTATAAGCCCCAATAGGGGGGAACTTGAAGCCTACACGAAAATAAGGATGGTTTCTATTTGAAAGTAGTTTCTATTTGCAATCTTAGGCTATAAAAGTAGTTTCTGTTTTGTGATCTTAGGCTAGATTCTTTTGTTTAGCTAAGATACTTTCTTTTATTTAATAACTTGCCGTACAAGTCCTTTTCTTTCCTTGTGAGGAACTTCCTTTTTATTTCTTTCCTCATTATGTTTAGGCCATAGCCTATAAAAAGTGTAAGGGGCCTCAGAGCCCTCCCCATGATTTTGAAGTTGAAAATGGAAACTGGTTTATGCCATGGACTGTGTGAAGCAGTGGAACTAGGTGAGATACCTAGGTTAGTGAGAGACTGACCAAGACCTTGGTCATATCCGCACCCCTTCTTCTCTTCCATCTTCTCACTTTAGTTTCTAATTTACTTTCTGTTTTGGGGTTTTCTTGTCAGCAACTTCAATGGAGGTTTTCAATACATCCAACCAGTAATACAAGTCCATCTTTTGTATGTTACTCTTCCAGTCCTAGGTTTCCTTCAACTGTAATTTCTTGTTCATCCAATGGTTGAAACATCTTGAGGTACTGAGTTTCAATTTCTGAACTCTTAGTTTCTAATTTTGAACTTCTATCACATCTCATGATCTAGCCATTAGATGTGGCTGAAACTTTGAAGTGTTAGTCCTCTCTAAGACCCCTACCTTCGACTGGACTGATATCCCCATTAGAGTTAGTTGCTATCTTGGTGTATTGTGTTTTTCTGAGTTTGGAGCCCATTCTATTCTGCTGACAGTAGTGATTTATCCTGCTGTTTTGTTCCTATTGCTGAGTATTAGTAACAGTACCATGCCTCAGACCAGTGGTTAATCTAAGTGTCGACAGACTTTTGTTATTAGCTTTTGGTTAGGTCTGTTACATACTTTTTCTGTTGCTGGGAGTAAGTGTCTAACCTACTGTTTCTCAGTACTAGTGATCCTAGTGTGGGTTAGGTAAGTTGGTTGTTAGTGACCTAGTCCCACATTACAAACTCTGATCTTGAAAACATAGGTATCCATGGCCAGGTATAATTGTATTTCTTGTTTATAGAATCTTTTCTAGAATCCTAAAGTGCATTAAATTGGCATCAGAGCCTAAAAGCTTTTCTAGAACCCTGAACTGGTTTCAAAGCCCAACCAGGTATAATTGTAGTTCTTGTTTCTAGAATGGATAATGATGTTTTCAAGACCAGAGTTTGCTTAACCAATGGAAGACCTAAAATTTCTAAATTAATTAATAAAAAGTCCTAAGCACTCTCAAACACTTACTACTAATCCCGTATACAAACTTCACCGCCACTTTATGGGTTTATAAATTAAGTCCGTTACAATGAAACCCAAAAAATAAAAGGTCAACCTGTAATATAACTACGCTAAGGTCAATTTCAACCATTTGGACTGCCACCAATACTTTGTGGGCCTTCAAGCTTGGGCATAGACCTCCATATGGGATTAATCTCTAATGCAACTGCATCATTTGGATAAACATATTATCCATCAGATCTATCAGAGTGTTTTAGAAAAAAAAATTAGTTTCCTTTTCTTTTTTCTTTTTCTTTTTTTTGTTTTTTGGGATAAGTAGGTGGTTTGGATATTCAACATGAAGACTTCATCTGAACTAGGTATCCTCAATAAATCAAAGTGCCTGCTCCAGAATTTTCCACAGTGTGAAATAATTCATCACTCACTCACCATAATGCCCTTGGTCAATGCTCCACTAATAAACTGGATTCTAAAACAGCACATCTGGATGGTGTTAAATGCAAGTATGCAACTTCAAGGTCAGGTTTTCAGTTGACAACCTAACTGCTGTGAAGAGGAAAACTACATGATTGGCCTCCAAGGTGTTGGGTTCCAACAAAAGAATTACCACCCTGATATATATTCTTAATAAGAAATTACAGTCCTAGTAAACTCAAGTGATACATTTGATGCCATTCAAGACCCATCAAAAGCCCCATGGAGAATGCAACAAAAAGACCAAGATTTATACCGGGTAAAGACATTAGGAGATGATAGAGCCATTATATGGAAAAATCTAACATAATAACATGTAAGGTACATTAGCTTGACATACTGTAACAGTAAATAACAACAGCAACAACTCAGCCTTATCCCAGAAGTAAATAACATGAACAAATAAAGTTTTGCCATCCCATTTCATCCAAAGCACCGATCAATCATGGACAGAAACATATGAGCATTATTATATAAACTATAAACCTTGGGTTTTATAAAGTAGTATGCTTGCATGTTTCACAGTATGTGGTACTTTTTATTGAGCAAAAAGACAGCAATAGGCATACCACACTTTCAGGAACTCCAGGAGGAGGCAAGGAGAGGTTCCTTGGTGGAGGACCACGAAGATGGGATCTCTTGTCAAAGCGCCACTCCCCAATTTTTCCATATGTTAGCTCACCCTGCACAGTAACCAACTTTAGATGCATGACAAAGGTACCAATGATGAATCTAAGTAAGCAGCCAAGAACTACGTGCTTCAAAAAGAATGCATTTTGTATTAAACGAGTGCAAATAAAGCAAGCAGAGAGTTGAAACAGGGAATTGTCATAGCTGGAACATCATGGTTTCATGAAAGATCAGCATACCTTCATATTATAGTCACATCCATAAGTGTAATGAATTATGAACCTTTTGCCAACTTCCAAATCCCATGGGGGCTGAAATAACCATTTAGAAGACTTAATAACCAAATCTATATTTACAAACTGATCGGTTACATTCAGAAAATTATGAAAAGTTTGCTGAAATAGAATCAATCAAACAAAAAAGAAATATTTGGACAGCAAGACAAACCTGTAGCATAAAATCTTTGCGAAGAATATGTTGGACACCATGCAATGCAGATGCAACAGCATATGCATACCTTAGTTCAGCAAGGAAACAACCAAACCATAAAAAGAATGTTGTTGACACCTCAGGTGCTGACCTCTAACAAAACCAAAGATTGGAAAATGTAAGATATCTCTAACGGTCACTCACATTTCTAACACCCATCCAAAAGCTTTATCAGTCTCTGGATCATCTTTCATCCTCAAAGATACATTCATCCATGTAGGTGCAATTTGCTCCAGCAAGTACTGAAACAGGAAATGTTGTTGGCATTACGTCTGACTTGGGCGATTAATCAAGCCTCAACACTCAAACAAAAAAAAAGGGGGACACAGAAGAAGCACTACTAAACTCCCAAGAAGGCTAATAAAGATAAAGATGATGAAAATGATAATGGTAGTAGTAATAATGGTAGGGACTCTTGATCTGTATAGAGTGCAACTCAGTCAGGTAAACAACTAAACATATACACTTCTCCATGTCCTTCTAATGGATGTAATGATTAGCAGATTACAACCTAAAGCATACACACCCAATCAGTCAGATCATTTTCCTGAGCTACCATAGCAGGAAGAAACTTTACCTTTTTGATAATAACGGGAGAATTGCCAATTGGATCAACATCTGTTATAGGGCCCTTCCCCTCAGGATAGAATTTTCTTATTATTTTCTCATGCTGAGCAGGTTTAATGTAGAAAAATGGGAACGCAGCTGGATATCCTCCATGTCCCAAGTTAGGCAAAGGATTTACAAAGATGTGATCAGGCTCTGCCATAAGTATATATCTGCATTAGTCACAGAATTCATAGACTTTCAGATCTATTGGAGAACGAAAGAAAGGAAAAAAACAGAAATATATTGCAGCACATTTGATTAGAAGAAAACTCACTCCTCTTCAATTGTTGCCTTTTCCAGCCATTGAACGAAAGCCCATGGTCTATTCAAGACAATGTACCCCTGGACACAGCATAAGGTAATAACGAAAAAAATGAATACACAACAACAAAATGCTAGAGGAAAGAGATCTCTAAATAGTGTTTAAAGGAAAATTCCCAAGAAAAAGGAAAAGGTTGGAAGCATATTTAATTACTGTTGAATTGTGTAACCGTATGCCACAGGGGCATACTTGGCTTTCCCCCCTCATAGCCGAACCCTAATATGTCTATTAATTAGAGTCGACTATGAGGAGAGCATACTTGTAGTGTTTCCCTTTTTACTTTATTATAAAATAGGGCTTGGCTGGTCACTTAACCATCCAAGCATTACAGTCCTATTTCTCTCTGTTAACATGATATTAG
This sequence comes from Telopea speciosissima, assembly GCF_018873765.1. Lineage (NCBI taxonomy): Eukaryota > Viridiplantae > Streptophyta > Magnoliopsida > Proteales > Proteaceae > Telopea > Telopea speciosissima. The sequence goes on along the minus strand of NC_057925.1, from coordinate 13,315,280 downwards.
AGCTAACAACTCTGACCTAGGGTTCCAGCCCTAGTTCTTCTCTTCTTTCTCCCAAGATTCACTATTCTAACCTAACCTAAACAGCCCCCCATCACCACCTACCGCCACCTTCTCCACCTTCTTCTTTACTCCTGCAGCCTTTCTTCTCTATCTCGGTTCTTATTCATCTAGAAGAGCAGCACTAATGAGGTGATCTCTTATAGCCCCACTTCTTTACCTCGTTTAAAGAATGATATGTTGTTAGTGCCCAGATTTTTAGGGTTTTTTCTTCCAAAACCCTTCAAGGTCAATGTCAGCCATCTCTACTCAGATTAGGCTGCTTTTCGGAGGAGCTATTTGACTACCCCAGAGAAGAACTCGATCTATGTTTCAGGAAGTTCTGATCTCTGGTTTGTAAGTTCTTTGATTTCTCCTCTTGTGACCTAATTTCAGGATTTGGGGCTTTTTTGTTTGGCTCATCAGAAGTTAACTATTTTTGGAGCACATCTCAGCCCATCCAAGAGGAGAACTCGATCCAAGTTTGGGCCTTTTCTAACGGCTGGTTTTGGTGATATCTGCAATCACCTCTTTTTTTATCGATTTTCTCTCTACTTTGGTTCTTTGGTTGATTCTGCCCTATTTTTCCCGTCAATATGTCAGATATGACTACTGCATCCTCCGGATCTGATGGACAAAGTCGTAATGAGTACTCCCTTTTGCTGCTACTTCCGTCAAAGTAGATGGGACCAATTACTTGATATGGTCTCGATCATCCTACTTGACCATTGCTGGTCGTGGTCTTAAAGGGCATCTTACTGGTGATACTGTGAAACCCTTCGATGAAGGTGCTCCTCAAGAACTATGGATCTCTCATGATTCTCTAGTGATGTCCTTCTTGCTTAACTCCATGCAACCTAATATTGCCAGAGGTTATTTACTATTGGATACTGCTACCCAGATCTGGACAGCTGCGAAGGATACTTATGCTCGATTTGGGAATGCTGCCCAGGTGTATGAGCTACGTAAGAAGGTTCACGACACCACACAAAAGGAGATGTCTATCTCCCAGTACTATCCCGAGCTCCGCAGTTTATGGCAAGAGCTTGACCATTATGCTGATTATCAGCCCACCAGTGCTACTGACATTGCTGCATATCACAAACATGTGGACAGGATTCGGGTCTACGTTTCTGGCTGGTCTGAACATTGAGTACGATCAGATTCGTGTCCAAGTCCTCAGCAGAGATCCCACTCTCGAGCAGTCCTATGCTTTGGTCCATATTGAGGACACCTGTCATTCAGCCATACTTCATTCTCCCACTACAGACCGATCAGCCTTGCAGACTGTCTCCAGTCATATTTCTACATCTGATGGGCTCCTACGTACTGGTGACAGCTCCAAGGAGATTGTCAAGTGTGAATATTGCAGCAAGTCGTGGCATACAAAGGCAAATTGTTGGAAGCATCATGGTAAACCTGCTGATTTTGAGACCACTCATGGTCGTGGTCGTGGTCGTGGTCGTGGTCGATCCACTAACCAGGCAAACCACACTGACACAGTTACAGCTCCCACTACTACTAACACTAGTCTTTCCCAAGATGAACTTCAAGCTTTCCGTCGCATGCTACAGGCTTCTCCTCCTACTACTGCATCTGCCTTTGCACCTTCAAGTTCCCACTTTGCTCGTTCAGGTATTTCATTTAGTGGTCATTGTGCATCGGTAGTCTCCAGTCCCTGGATCATTGACTTTGGTGCCACTGATCATATGATTGGCTCCTCTAGTCTATTTCACCAGTATTCCCCCTTTTTAGGGAAAGGCAAAGTCCGAATCGCTGATGGTTCTCTTTTTTCCGTATCTAGAAAGGGGTCTATTTGCTGCTCTCCATCTCTTTCTTTATCTTCTGTTTAGCATATACCTAATTTCACTTCTAACTTTCTTTCTATTAGGAGTCTTACTGGAGATTCAAATTGCAAAGTAACCTTATTTCCATCCCAGTATGTCTTTCAGGATCTGGTGACAAGGACGACTATTGGATGCGGTAAGGTGCATGGTGGTCTCTATTTTATTGAAGATGGTTCTCCTTCTCCTTTTCAGGCTCATCAGCTCAACTCAGATTCCTCTGACCTTCATCAGTGGCATTTTCGATTGGAGCATCCTCCTCTTGGCACTTTATCTCTTCTTTTCCCGCAGTTAGTTAAAAAATGTAATCCGAATGAGTTCTTTTGTGAGGCTTGTGTTCTAGTCAAACAAACTCGTTCCAATTAGTTCCCTTTAAATAAAAGAAGTATTTCTCCTTTTGATTTGGTTCATACTGATGTGTGGGGTTCTGCTCATCGAGCCTCTATTTCTGGCCATCATTGGTTTGTTACCTTCATCGACTGCCATACTCAGACTACATGGGTGTAAATGATGCAGCATAAAAGTGAGGTTTTCTAGTGTTTTCAGCTCTTCCATAAAATGGTTCAGACTCAGTTCAATGCAACTCTTAAGATTCTCTGCAGTGACAATAGCAGAGAATACAAAGAGGGTCAATTCCAAACTTATCAGGCTGACTATGGAATTCCTCATCAAACCAATTGCATAGATACTCCTGCTCAGAATGGTGAGGCCGAAAGGAAAATCACCATCTGCTGGAAGTAGTTAAGACTCTCATGTTTGCACGACATGTCCCCTCTCAGTATTGGAGTGATGTTGTCCTTACCGCTGCCTAACGGATAAATCGCATGCCCACTCGTGTCTTGGACTCATGTGCTCCAGTTGAAGTTCTCCAAGGATCCCCCTCCTTTATTGTTCCCCCTAAGACCTTTGGTTGTGTTCGTTATGCTCGTAATCATCATTCTCATGGGAAGTTGGATCCCCGAGGTCTCAAGTGTGTCTTTATGGGCTAATCTACAACTCAGAAAGGATACAAGTGTTACCATCCTGCTACACGGCGTACCTTGGTGACTATGGACATTATATTTCGTGAGTTTTTTGCTTATTGCTCATTACCCCCTCTTTAGGGGGAGTACGTATGGATAATGAAGACGTGTCTATTGTTGCTCCTTTCCCTCTATATTCTCCATCACTGAATATAGGTAATCTTCCCTCCGACGAGGCACTGGCTCAGGTTCAAGGGGAGATTGGCTCCGATACAGTTCAGGTTCAAGGGGAGCCTACTTAAGAATCTGTCAAACGACAAGTTGAAAGATTCCAAAAGCAAATGGATCACCCAGACCTTTAGGTCTATCGGAGCCAAACCAAGAATAAGTTGAGACCACTACCACTATGGCACCTTTACACATCCCATCGCCCTCTTTAATCCAGAGCCTATGACTCCATCTGGTAAGGATTCTACTCCTGAGCCTTATCCTGGGTTACTTATTGCTCTTCGTAAAGGTATTAGGACTTGTACTCAATACCCCATATCTCATGTTGTCTTGTATGATTTCCTTTCTCCTTCCTATCCTGTTTTTGTGTCTCCTCTTTCCTCGGTTCCTATTCCACAAAAGTGGCAGGAGGCTTTTGCAGATACAAAGTGGAAAGCAGCTATGATGGAAGAGATGCAAGCTCTGGGAAAAAATGATACATGGGATCTTGTGGTTCTTCCTCCAGACAAGAGACCAATTGGTTGTAAACGGGTCTTTATGTTCAAGCAAAAGATGGATGGTATAGTGGATAGATATAAAGTAAGGCTTGTGGCTAAAGGGTTCACTCAAACTTATTGAATCAACTACTAGGAAACCTTTGCTCCAATTGCTAAACTAAACACTGTTTGAGTCCTATTATTATGTGTTGTTAATCTGGAATGGGATCTACAGCAATTTGATGTCAAGAACGCTTTTCTTCATGGAGAACTTGCAGAAGAGGTGTTTATGGATATTCCTCCAGGTTTTTCATGTAACAAGACTCATGAAAAAGTTTGAAAACTGAAGTCTGCACTTTATGGGTTAAAGCAGTCTCCTCAGGCTTGGTTTGGCAAGTTTCATAAGGCAATGATTTTTGTGGAGTACAAGTTAATGTCGATCATATCTTGTTTATTAAATGATCTGGCGATAAGGTCACTATCCTTATAGTCTATGTTGATGATATTGTGGTGACCGGAAGTGATGATGATGAAATAACCCGTCTTAAGAGTTTCTTATGATGAGAGTTTAAAATAAAAGATCTTGGAAAATTAAGGTACTTTCTTGGGATTGAAGTTGCTCAATCTTCAAAAAGGCATCTTTCTCTCTCAAAGGAAGTACGCCATTGATCTTCTATCTGAGACTGGTTTATTGGGCTGCCATCCTTGTGATACACCTCTGGAAGCTAATAACCGACTCAAAGATAAAGACGATGAACCAGTTGATAAGGGCCGCTATTTGCGGTTGGTGGGCAAATTGATTTATCTCTCACACACACGGCCGGATATTGCCTTTGCAGTGAGTTTGGTAAGTCAATTTATAGGTGACTCCTCCAATCATATGGAGGTTGTTCTTCGTATTCTTCGTTATTTGAAGTCAACCCCTAGAAAAGGGATTCTTCTGTCTCCTCATGATCATTTGTGCATCGAGGCCTACACAAATGTTGATTGGGGTGCAGTAAGAAGCAAAATGTGGTGGCAAGGTCTAGTGTTGAAGCAAAATTCTATGCTATTGCACAAGGGATATGCGAATTACTGTGGCTCAAAAGCTTACTCCAAGACATTGGTGTTCCTGTTCGTCTTCCAATGATGTTATACCGTGATAACAAGGCAGCAATTAGCATTGCCCATAACCCAGTACAGCATGATCGTACCAAGCATGTGGAGATTGATAGACATTTCATCAAGGAGAAACTAGAGAGCGGACTGATTTGTGTACCCTTTGTGAAGTCAGGCAATCAGTTAGCTAATGTTTTCAATAAGGGGTTGGGTGGAAAGGTTTTTCATCCTATTTTGTTCAAGTTGGGCATGTGTGACATCTATGCACCAACTTGAGGGGGAGTGTTGAATTGTGTAATTGTATGCCACAAGGGCATACTGGGAATACTTGGTTTTTCCCCCCTCATAGCCAACCCTAATATGTCTATTAATTAGAGTCAGCTATGAGGAGGGCATACTTGCAATTTTTCCCCTTTTACTTTGTTATAAATAGAAGGCTTGGCTGGTCACTTAACCATCCAAGCATTACAGTCCTATTTCTCTCTGTTAACATTTCTCCAATGTAAAAAGTACATTGCTTTCTGAAATTTTGCCATCAGGCACTTTGTGTTCAAATTTTAGGATTACCATTTACCAGTTATCCATATAAACAGCAACACGTGTTAATTTCTTCAAATTAACGAATGGTTTACGATGAAACGGTAAGATAGCCTTTGGAATTTGTCACGTGTCCATGAATTACTCTTTCCAGAAAGAAAATTCTTAGATGAGCAAATGTAAGAAAACAAATGTATACAGAAGAGAAGAATAATTCTCCAACCAACAAGAGACCAATCAATGTGTAAAGTAAAAGAATGCTCACCCTATCTAGACCTGCTGGAAGAGGATCAACTACGACTGTTGGGATCTCATCCATCAAGTTGTCAGGATTTCCTGAATGCAGAACCCTAGTGAACCCTCCCATATCTGACCCAGGCAAGTCCTTCACCTTCTTATACCAATAGTACATAATGCGACACTGCCATTTGCTGTACGGAGCATCAGTTGCCGTCAAGGCAACATGAAACGGAACTTTAGTACCTCCTGTTGTCATCTTCACATTCTTAGGCATTTGCATAATAGGATCAGAAAATGATCCACCATCCAAATCATCAGTTACCCCTTTCCCTCTGTTTTGAATCATCATTGTTAACAAGTTATATGTTGCAAAGAAAAACCCTAGTGCCACCAGCACTAGAAACAGAGGTGATGCCCGTCCCATGTTCTTCCTTCCTATCATCTTTGGTTGTTGTACAAGGTAAACTCCAAATTTTTCAAACTTTGTTCAACTCAATTCTCCTTTCCATAGCAGCTACTAAACGACACACATTGATCCCACTAAATTCCTCCCATTCACACCTTCAAACCACAGTCGCAGCAACAGAGAGACAGTTTCTTTGAGCAAATTCAAACAATTCAAGCAGGAATCCCCGCGAAAGCAATCTATACTAAGCCAACTGCACCAAAACTACAGTCACATCAGAAGAGACAAAGATGATGCAACTCGATGTACAAGGGAAGAAAACCGACAATCAAATGCGAAACAGGGAACATGAAAACATTAATGAAATTTAAACTAGGAAGCTAGGAAAAGAGAATCATTGTTGTTGGCATGAGGTGACCCACAATTTAATCAGTTCTTGAGAATCTTACAGCACTGAAATGATAGGAAAAATTCAATTTAGTTGAAAAATAAAGAAAAGGAACTGAATAGTAAATGCTTCACTCGTTAAACAAAGCTTTAAATCATTGCCATGAAATCCGGAACTCAGATCTGAAATTTTACAAACAGAAACCAAATGGTGAAATTCGTATAGAAGCAAATCAAAAAATACAACCAGGAAACCAGAGAGAAAGAGAACTCAAAGTTATTGAGAGAATTCAGAGAAGATTTATTGCAGTAAAGTGCATTTACCTTGCCACTGAATGGAGAAGCGATTGAAGTGCAATAGAAGAAATCAGATTATCAGAAGGAAGATCCAACGCTGCCGAAAATCGTGAGAACTGAACGAATGCAGAGAGTTTCAAGAGACACGGAGGTCGGAGGAGAACGCGAGGGAGAGTTTTCAGTTTTCACCGCTTGGTTTTTTCGATCAAAAAAAATGCAGAGATTTGAAAAGTGGACAAACAGAAGGGCCTCGGCTATTTTTAGAATTTAGATTAGATGTTCTCTCTCTCTTGTAATTTTGTTCTGTTTTAATATTTCATCTTATTTGTAAGTAACCCCTTTTCCTTTGCACTTTGTTTAGTCCGCCCCACTTATTATGAAAATTTTGTCAAAATACTACCTCAGCTGATAAAAACAAGCGGTTTAATCCAGAAACCGACCCGATTGTATAATAGTTGGAATTGAACTGGAATGATAATAAGGCGTTGTTTGGTATGCATTCTCGGAATAGATTCTGAATCTAGAAGATATTTTAAAGCAAAAATATAATATAAAATTGGGTTTCAGAATGTGTTATCAATTCAAAATCTATTCCAATAATGCACACCAAACGCAGCTTAAATATACTATGTTCATATTCTGCATAATCATAGATCGTCCACTACGAATCTCTACTACCTTATCATTGACTACACTCTACCGTCCATTACAAATACTATTACTGTATAACAATCACATCTCCACCGTGGAGTGCCTCATGACCTTTAGTTTTTATGGAAGCTTAGGAATCTCAATGTGAAGGACTTATTACCATCAAATCTCATTCTGCCATGTGAAAGAGTGATCTTATGAATTCAACCATTGGATATCTAGAAAATCAATTAGATTAGGCACATGTTTAATTTTAGTCTCAAATTCAAGCATTTTCCCTTCCGTGTAATGATACTCTCTCTCTCTCTCTCTCTCTCTCTCTCTCTCTCTCATGTACATCCACATGCACTTTATTATCCGATGCACACCGTTTTTGTAATCTTGAATTTTAATGGTTTATTTTACGAACTCAATTGGGTTGAAACATGACTTGTGAACAAGAGAACATGGATTCTTCTTGTCCACAAAATTTCAATCTTACTTACCAAGTGATGGAAACAACATATGATTCACAAACGTTGGGTGTTATGAACATAATGATGACAAGTCCAACACATCAGTTAAAAAGGATGGAAGTGGAAGAAGAGGATTCGAATTAAAATATTTGGGGCATCACCCGTATTTTTTTTTTTTTTTTGGGTAAGAGATGGTTGATTGGTCTTGTAACCCCTACACCAGCACAGCGATCAAATTTGAACGCGTGCATAGAGGTATCAACATGGATGGGTTTTTTTTATTTTACAGGGGGTGGGACGGTAAATTCGCACAATCATATGTCTAGACACAGGAACCATACGACCAACTAGTGTTCTTTTCCCACTTTGTTTTAATTAATATTACTTCAAAATATAGCAAATATATGAAGGTATAAAGCATGCAACTACATAGCAAGTGATTGTAGTGAAGAAGAGGGGTGGGGTGGTAAAATTCATGACGAAGAAGAAGATAATGATGATGTGGGTTCCATCATTTTTTTATATTTAAAAAAAGAGATTGAGTTCCATGCCCGACTGCTTAGAATGTATGCTTGTCTCTCTCTCTCTCTCTCTCTCTCTTTCTCTCTCTCTCCTTCCACAATAGAAAATAGATATGTCATTTCATAGGAGGTGGAGAGAGATAGACACAAGTAAGTGCTAGTCTATGCTACATAGCCTAGCAACGTTCTTTTTCCCTTTAAAAATACAGCTTTGAATGGGGGGTTTGTTGGTTGTGGGTTGGACAAATACTATCTTAAGAGGTAAGGGGGAGGTCAATCCTCTCCCCATGTGGGGAGATGATCCGGACCCAAAAATATAAGGGACTGTACTGTACGCAATTGCAACCTATAGCAAAAACATCGAGGAGGGTAAGCAAAAATTGGGAAAAAAATCACTTTCAATGTAAGGGAATTTACATGGAGATCCTTAAGAACTACATTTTGTGCTTATGTTGGCAATTGAAATCACTTTCTATGTTAAGTAATCACATTCTTCTTTACAAATTAAAATGATACATATACCCCTACATTAGCTACTATATTATTATAGAATAGGGGCATTGTAAATTAGATTACAAAAGGATTTGTAACTAGGGCTGTAAATAGATAACCGAAAATCCGAATTCGATCCGCATCCGTATCCGTTTAGGGGCATCCGTATTCGTTTAGAGATATCCGAAAAAAAATCCGAATACTCCGATAGAAATCCGAATCCGAATACTTAATTATAAAAAATTAAGTAAATAGCGATCTTTGGGGTTTTTGAAGATTCAACAGGTTTTAGAATATGAGAAAAAGAGAATCATGATCTAAAACTATGGATTGAGAGTGAATTGTATCTACTAGGGGGAGGAAGGTTCGAGTTACACAAGGCAGAGGTGTAAACGGATGGCCGAAAATCCAAATTTGATCCGCATCCAAATCCATCCGAATCCGTTTAGAGGTATCCGTATTCGACCAGAAAATATCCGAATCCGATTACATCCAATCCGTATCTGAGCCGAATCCGATCCGTTTACAGGCCTATTTGTAGCGTAGTTAATGACATTCAGACGGACCCTTTCAAGGGAGGGGGGAGCAAATAAAATACTCAATCCAGAACCGACCCGTTTGACAGAATACAACCCACGTTTGAGAGTTTAATTCTATAAAATAAGAGATGTTTTTGCAAATTTCTGAAAGATATCAGCGCTATTATGCAAAATTTACAAGTTGGGTAGAAAAATATTAATTTATCATTGACTTAAGAGCCGTCGGAAAAGATTAATTAAATACATGAAAGATGAAACCCTTCGAATTTTTCCTTTTTTGTGAAAAATCCCTTCGATGAGAAAGTCCTTTTAAAATATCAAAACCCAACCCCCCCCCCCCCCCAAATAAAAAAAAATTCTGCAAAACTTGATTTCTAAAGCTGTCATACACAAATCCCTTCCCTTTAATTTTAATATGAGATAGTGTCGTGTGTTGGTATCTCAGGGCGGAATTTCCACCTATCATGGGGCAGAATGGTTATTTCATCTTCCACTATATCTGGGTGTGGCCTGCGTCCTAGAGAACATTTTCCCTTTTAATATATATAGTTGATTAATAATTAATATCAATATATAAGACGGACTCAACCATTGGTCATGATCTATCCTGATTCTAGACGTGTTTTGGAGTGGCCGATTCTAAGATATTTTATTTGAATTGGATCACTGGGTTGTCAAATCTGTAGGATCAATTCTTGGGTTTTTGAGACTGATTCCAGCCGATTTTAATCTGATTTGAATTGAAATCAATAAGATCAATTCAACCCTCAATCGAAGATCAATTCGTTCTTGTAGTTCCTACACTTAGATTCAGGAGCATACAAAGTTACAATTCCATGGAAATAAAAAATCTCATCCATGTTGATGCTTGTGCACACATATCATTGACCCCCACGCTAGGGCAAAAAGACTATATGCCCAGATAGGTAGACAACAATATTTTGCCTGAAAGATACAATTCATTAAGGCTCTGCTTGTTTCGACGTTAAAGAATTGGTAAAACAAATTTTACAGTAAAATTTAATTTCCATTGTTTGTTTTATGAATTGAAAATTTATTCGTAAATTTTTCTTTATCCAAGTCTCGAAAAACTCGGGTTCATGACTTCGCATTCGGCCTCTTAAAACTCGACAAAATAAAAATCTCTGCTATAGTTGGAAGGAACTGAGCTCTTAGACATTGAAAACCCTACTAATGGTGAGACAGCCATTAATGTTTAGGTGCCTTATCCCGCTATGTTGTTCTCCTATATTCAGTGCTCGAAGAACGGATTAAATACACTCTCAAGTCTCAATCTCCATTTCACATATTAAAAATTTTACATTAAGAATTTTACGCAGAAACAAACGGAGCCTAAATTACAAAGGTCATGGTGGACCCACCATTGGGTAGGTCTCACATTTTCAGGTTTTGGTGGATCATTTTAGAGCATTTAGAGCAATTTGAGCAATGGTCAGGTCAAATTTATTAATTACTATAAAAGAAAAAGAAGTCAACTTTTTTTATTGGAAATCTGCTCTGAACTTTGAAGGTAGTTTCACATGTCAGGATCCAAAATTTAAGGCAATTGACCCGAAGGAATCATAAAAATAATTAAAGAAAGACTTGCTGGGGGCATTAGATTAATAAGGAGTAGCTAGGAGAACGGACCATATTAAATTATTAATTGATGACAATTGGGAGGTGAAGTTGGAAACCGGACTTTTACTCGCTGCTGTAATTGGAGTGTTGCTGTAGGTATTGTGCAGTGCAGCAGCGATCATATGTGTCAAGTGGGATTTGTTGTGCACACATGGTCGCTACTGTCCCACACGATGCGCACAGCAGCGCTCCAATTACAACAACAGATAAAAATTTGTTGGAAACCACTGAGTTGCATATCCTATGTGAGAAGCCATAGGGATAAGGATCTCATTTTAGGATCAGCATTAGATTAAATAAATTTTTTTTATTTGTATGATTATGGATAGATAGATATTTAATTGTTTGTATACCTAGGAATCTTAGTCCAAAAAAATTTGTATGCATAGGAATGAATGTTTCATTATTTGTATACTTAGGAATGGATATTTGGTTATTTGTATATTTTGATAAAAAATTTTAGAATTTTGGACACTGATAGTTGTTGGAAACAATTAGGAATTGGAAACCAGCCCACCTATTATTAATCGTTTCTGAATTTATGTTTGAAAACAATAAGATTAATGGGTCAGTTCTAATCTTGCCTCCTTAGGACCGGAACTGATTACCCAATATCGGACTGATTTACACCCTAGTCCCAATCGAGGAGAGAGAGACTTGGAGGGAGGCTGGTACTCTGGAATGAGCCAAAAAGTTATTAAGTCTCTGTGTTTCAAAAATAAATAAAAAAAGGAAAAAAGAACGCTGCTTGGTTGCGGGTTTCTGCACCCACACACCCAAGAGAGAGAGAGAGAGAAATTATCGATTAACCCCTCCTTAAATAAAAAAATCCTAATTGTGTTAATACCCCCTTTGTGCATTCTCATTGACCGTCACATGGTACAGTGTAGTGACCAAGCAGTGACCTATTGCCCAAAAAATTTATATATGTTGTGGATAGAGACAACAAAAAAAAGGCTGACCAATAGTGCTAATCAAATAATTTAATACCAGATTTGCTTTTTGAAACTAAAATTGAATCAACTAATAAACGATTTATTTATTCCGATTTAAATGATTCTTTGATTTTTATACATGAATTTAGTTTACAATTGACACCCTTAAATGTTGATATATATGGGGAGGGTGTGTTTACCCAAAACAATATATATATATTTGGTAAGTGTGTATGCTTGAATATGAACCTCTTCCCTTGTCTCCCATTCAAATTCGGGATTAACAATTCCATCTTAATCTCATCTCATTCTTTTTAGCCAAATATAGAAGTGGTCAATTCAGACCGTTGCGTCGAGTGGAATTGCTACATCGCTTTCACTTTCATGTGGTACAATAGGCGAACCCGAAATATTTTCTAGACCTGCAAATAGGGTTTTAAAATGCGAAATCGATGGAATCGGCCGAAATCGATCCTCAGATCCAAAAACAAAGATTTTCTAAGGTTTTTGGGTGTGAATCAGCCATATGGGATAAGTCGGAATCAGGATCTATCATGGTCCGTTCCAATCCATATCGATTGATTCACCGATTTGATTCCCGATTCTTAAAACCCTGCCTGCAAGTCCCTAAAACCTTTTTGCTAAATAATAACAAAAAAGTTCAGGCTGGGCCTGCTGGCGTCGCCCAAAGCCTAGCTCAAACTTGGCTCCCCAGCCTGAGATTTTGAAGCCCAAAGGGAAACTTAAGCTCACTTTATCCAAGTCCAACCATTAAATAGACGATGCGTGTATAGCTTCTTTTTTTCTTTTTTCTTTTTTCTGGTGGGCACGAGAGGTTTTTAAAAAGTGTACTACATAGAAGGGAGTAGATACATCGTACATCTATTTCACCACTCTACCAAAGAACCAAGTGCCAACATGTCATTGCCCACCCAATAAAAGCCCACGGGCCAAGTTTACAAGCCCATGAGCATAGACACTTGGGCTAAGGAAGAGTCCATAGTGTAGAACTCTCCACACTTGTAGGGAGTTTAGACATATTCTAGAACTTTCAGAAGTCAAGAATGTTCTAGGGAAGCCTTATATATAGTTAAGAAAGAAGGTTCTAGAGTTCTCCAAGCTACTAGAATCATCCAAAAAAGGTTTTAGATCCCATTGATAGAAAGTTCTCTACCATTGGATGGAAGACACTTGTATAGATCATAACAGTTATTATTTCGGCCTTCAGTTGCCCAAAAATAGTGGTGTTCTCATTTGGTCAAGGCACCAAGCAAGCTAAGAATTCAAGTGTTGTAACAAGCTTACTGCAATACAAGTTCATTCTCTCAAACTCTTTTGTGTTCATTTAAGATTCTCTTCCCAAGTCCCTTGCTAGTGGTGAAAGGCTGACTTAGTATTAGTGTGAGTGTTAAGTGTCAGCACGATTGCGTATAAAGGTCTAAGGCCATGACAAATGGCCCATAACAAAGGCAAAAACAAGCCCTTCACAGGCTAATACATCAAGTAGAAAAACATGAGGAGACTAAGGGCCAACATAACTATACATGGCCACTACAAGTAGGGGTGTCAATTGGTCTGGTTCTGGGCTATCGGTCTGGTTTTTTAACGGCTCCGACCCTGAGGGATCAGGATCAGAACCGGACCAATAAGCTAATCGGTTCCAAATCTAAGCAGGACCATTAACTAATGGGTGGGCCGATTCTCGTTCCTAAACGGTTCCAAGCAATCCAAAAAATATATTGTAAGTACCGTGGTCCTCGGGACGAGGGTTCCTCAGCCTTATGGCGACAAAGATTGGCTTCGATGAATAACGACGTATCGTTCCGATATATCATCATGGGGATTGGGATCATACTTTATAAAGGAATGAAGTCGCCACCTAGGATTAGGGCCTAGGACCCAATGGGTGTAGCCCCATCCGGGATTAGCGGAAAGGGCTACGTGATTCCATATGGTCTGGTCAGAGATTTAGGGTAAGTAGTTAGGTTTCGAGGGTGGGAAGGTGTTAGGCACCCACCTCGCCCGAATAAATCAGTCTTTCTACTAGATGCTGGTTTTTGAATATTCTCTCTTAATAATATATCCTATACTAACATGTAAGGCTAAGTTATGATACATTAATCATGACAAAGAAAGAAAAATCATTTACTATGTACACTAAAACGAGTTACTTTAATTGTCTACATTATGCCAAAAATAATAAGAAGGAAAGATACAGATACCTGTCAAGAAATACACGAAATAAACGAAAGCGCACCGAGTGCGAAATATGTGATGTCCCACGGCTCAGGTGGAGACGGACGATCGGCTTGTCTCTCTCTTGTCGGACAGAGTAAGGACTATATGAGATGGGTTTCGCTACTCAAACTTCGAGCAGAGTAACGGCTTTATAAGGGATTCTTGTTATTTATATACAGACAGAATAACAGCTGTGAAGGGGGTTTTTCGTTATCCGTATACTGACGGGATAACAATACCCAAGAGCAAAATCACTCTATGCTTGGATGGGTAATCGAAGGATCTACCCAGGTCGAAGAACTCCACTCACTCATATACTCATGAGGAAAAGACGGGGGAAAAGAGGGTGAAAAGGGGGCAAAACAAGCCCTGGAGGGTCTCCTTACCTGAAAAAAGCTTATTTTTTGGGGTAGGGGGACCCTCCTATTTATAGGGAGGGGTCCCCTCTCTCTCCTGGCCAGATAAGTCCTCCACGGCGCCGTGGGTGACGTCAGTAAGCTAATGTCACACCCCCTCGTGGCGCCATGAAAATCCGGTACACATTCCCACGGTGTCGTGGGAAGGAGCCTACGGCGCCGTGGAAGGAGCCCACGGCACCGTGGGAAGGAGTACATGGCGCCGTGGGGACGCAGTGCTATTTTTTCTTATTTTTTGGGTTTTTGGCTCCCTTCTGACTCTTCAGAAAATTTTCTATTGGGGGGCTCTGCCCCCCTATACCCCCACGGGCTGCTAACCAGTTAATGGGACCGCTGTGGTGGGGGAGGGTGAGCAGTACCTCCTTCAGCATTTGGTAAAAGAGTCTTATAAATCATTTTAGGGATGTTAGGGTGATTTGATTTAGATGTAGGGACAAGAGTCCTTCTTGAGAGAGATACCGATGTCTATTCATGTCCTGTTGTCATCATCGCCGGGGGATGACAAAATTCAGTGTCTACATATATATATATATATTTCTCTAACACATACTACATATATTCAATAATATTACAATAAGATATTAATTTCATTCACATGAGATATACTATCCCATTATAATTTTTTTTTTCAAATCACAGAACTTGTCCATATTACCTTTTCTTTTGTATTCAATTAATAAGTAGGAACACCACCACCCTCAATCCCTCATAAGTTATGATTATTTTAAGGTACGTTCTTAAGTTAGTATTCCCAAATGGATCTTTAAATTAACGCCAAATCTTTGGTAAAATAGCATATGAGACAAGTGGTACCAGTCAAAATAAAAGACTAAAAAAATAACGAGTTTGACCTTAGCTCTCATGACCATAAGTCTAAAGAATTATATAAAATATAGGGTTAGGATGTGAATTTGTATAATAAATGGTACAATGGATAGATATAAAGCAAGGTTTGTGGCTAAAGGGTTTACTTAAACTTATGGAATTGACTACCTGAAAACCTTTGCTCCAGTCGCTAAACTGAACACTGTTCAAATTATAATATTATGTGCTTTTAATTTGGGATGAGATCTACAACAGCTTGATGTCAAGAATGCTTTTCTTTATAGAGAACTTGTAGAAAAGGTGTATATAGATATTCCTCTAGGTTTTTTATATGACAAGAATCATGGCAAAGTCTGTAAACTGAAGTGTGCACTTTATGGGCTGAAGCACTCTCTTTTTGTTTGGTTTGACAAGTTTCATAAGGCCATGATTTCTGTGAGATACAAGCAGACTAAAGCCGATCATACCCTATTTATTAAACAATTTGGCGATAAGGTTACTATCCTTATAGACTATGTTGATGATATTATGAAAACCGAAAATGATGATGATGAAATCTCTCGTCTTAAGAATTTCTTAGGACAAGAGTTTTAAATGAAAGATCTACGAAAATTAAGGTACTTTCTTGGGATTGAAGTTGCTCAGTCTTCAAAAGGCATCTTTCTCTCTTAAAGAAAGTATGCCCTTGATCTTCTATCTGAGACTAGTTTATTAAGTTGCAATCCTCATGATATACCTATGGAAGTTAATACTCGATTCAAGGATAAAGACGGTGAACTAGTTGATAAGGGCTGCTATCAGCGATGGTGGAAAAATTGATTTATCTCACACACACAACCAAATATTGCATGTGCAATGAGTTTACTAAGTCAATTTATGCATGACCTCTAATCCACTCACATGGAGATTATTCTTCGTATTCTTCGTTATTTGAAGTTAGCGCCTGAAAAAAGGGTTCTTCATTCTCCTCGTGATCATCTTTGCATCGAGGCCTACACAGATGCTGACTGGGGTGGATCCCCTGATAAAAAATCTACATCAGGGTATGTTACAATTGTGAGCGGCAATCTTGGCACATGGCATAACAAAAAGCAAAATGTGGTGGCAAGGTCTTGTTCGAAAGTAGAGTTCCATGTTATGGCACAAGGGATATGTGAATTACTATAGCTTAAAAGTTTACTCTAAGACATTGGTATTCCTATTCGTCTTCTAATGATGTTCTACGGTGATAACAAGGCAGCAATTAGCATTACCCATAACCTAGTACAACATGATTGTATAAAGTATGTGAAGATTGACAGACATTTCATCAAGGAGAAACTAGAGAGTAGACTGGTTTGTGTACCATTTGTGAAGTCAGGCAATCAGTTAGCTAATGTTTTCACTAAGGGGTTGGTTGGGTGGAAAAAATTTTCATCTTATTTTGTTCAAGTTGGGCATGTTTGACATCTATCCGCCAACTTGAGGGGGAGTGTTGAATTGTGTAATTGTATGCTAAATTGCGTGGCCATTAGCAGTGGGTTTTGACAGAAAAATTAAAAATATATGGACAAGATCATCAACCAATAGTCCATCATCTAATTAATGGATCTTTCCATTTTCATACTCCATCTGAAAGTTGTCAATATTTATAAAATATATTTCTATTCAATGGAATGATTTTGAATCTAATGACAAAGACATTGTTGAGTATTGCCGTTGAAAACTGAATGAATGACATGTCACCAAGAAACTTGCACATCACCTCAAATCAGAGAGTGAGCACAAGAGAGGGACGGAGAGGGACGGAGTTGGACTCCATTGGGGACTCTCCGATACTTAAGTTAGAATTCGGACAACAAGAGAAGAGTTTGGAACGATAAGAGAGCAATGGTGAATAGAATAGTATTGGATGTTGTCTAGAGAGTTTACCTTAGGATCCACTTTCTTATTTATAGGCGAAATTGTGCATGAATCTGACTTCTTAGCATGATGGTGGAGAGTATAGGCCTTCCAGGCTCCAGGCTCCAGCCTATTGTGGTGGAGTGTCTAGGTCTCTTTGCCAGTGGACAGTTCGTCCAGACCTTTCTGCATGTCGGGAGCGTGCCTTGACATCTCTAACAAACTACCACATTGAGAAAGATGTGGTTTTTTCTAAATGAAATAAAATGAAACAGGGGCTTCATTCAATATTTAAATTATGAGTTGAGAGAGCTAGGCTTCCATCATAGAACCATTGAACACACCACTAGGAGTGATCCAAATTGGAGAGTAACGAACCACTTTTTCCTTTATTAATTAATTAAAGATAGATTAGATTTAAGATTAATCTCAAACTAGCATGTCCCGCCATGCATTGTTCTCCCATGAGATATCATACGACAATGGAAAGGAGCTGTGACAATAAGAGGTATCTCCCATGAGCATGCAATGCATTCCATTCTTGT
Source organism: Telopea speciosissima (assembly GCF_018873765.1). Lineage (NCBI taxonomy): Eukaryota > Viridiplantae > Streptophyta > Magnoliopsida > Proteales > Proteaceae > Telopea > Telopea speciosissima. The sequence continues at coordinate 13,297,630 of NC_057925.1, read as the reverse complement.
AAAACTATCATAAAATAACTTTGATTTCATTCAAGATTTTAAGTCCTGAGAAGTTATGTAGGAACCCAAATGAGAGAGCTTATAAAAATTGTAAACTAAGAGATCTCCATCATTATAGACCCATTCAATACACACCATGTGAATTGATCCTAATTAGAGAGTACTTCTTCCTTCATTAATTGAAGATAGGTTAGCTTTAAGCTCAATCTTAAATCTAGCTTCTCTCATTTGATAATGGCATGGTATGTGTTATGGACCCGTCACATGCAAAGCCATTACATGAACCATGCAAATGTGTGAGAAGTATTGTAATCACAAATGGTTACTCAAGTATTGTAGTGGGTAGTTGTTTTAACTATAGTAGAAATTAAATTATCATGTAGAAAGTGCAGAGTATGGAGGCCAGAAGTAGTCATCATCATTAGTTATTTTAACGTTATCAATATTTTATATTATTTAAACTATTGCAGTGAGAAGGGCGATAATAATTGAATTCCGTAAAACTTCTCTAAGGGATAGAGATTGGTTACCTCCTAATAAGCTAAGACATGATGGTTTCATATGTAGAACCAATTATATCTAATTCATGTACTTCTTTATCTCTTATTTACTCTTGTCGTATTTTCTTTTCTTATTTTATCTCATCTCTTTGTCTTGTATATATTAGTTAGCTATTATTTCCTTAGTTCCTCAGTTATGTTCACACTACCCTTCACGATAGTTGCTCAATTATGTTCACACTACCATCTTTACGATAAATTGACGAGGACAATCACCACACGCATCAATATGTCACATATTGCAATGACAATGGAAGAGAACATTCACTAGTGTTATTCCATTAAGAGGCTTTCATTTTGCAGCAATATTAATTAGTACAATAGTATTTAGAGCTTATATTGATTAAAATAGTCACTAAAGCAGTTGGAAAACTGTAAAGATAAGTAAGTTGGTGAAGTAGCAATACATTTTGCTTCTACAGTCTGAGACCCCTTTTGACCTGTTCTACTTTAAGTGATTAATACTTCTAATGAATTTAATTATATCCTCTCTATCTCACAGTGGAGTATAATGTTCACTATTAAAGCTCACCTTCATTGCTTCCACTTCTTACTGCTGGCTCTTGTTTTTCTCTTTAGTGTCTTCCATTTTCTCCATTGTGTCTTACTGGCTAGAAACAGCTCTCGATAAATGAGAAAGATGGAATAGAGACCTTTTCTGTGCTCTGATCTTGTTCTGCATTGTTGTCGCGGTCGCAGTCGCGATCGGTGTCGGTGGTGAAACCCCGGTTGCAACACCAACAATGACATAACTGGCGGTAGTTTCATCTTCACCAACACCAATGGTACTAACTCCAGGTGCCACTCCTGCTTCGCATTCACCGATGGTGACCTTGCCTCCAGCTTCGCCCTCAAAGCGGTGTCACAGAATAAGTCGTTACACGTGGATTCAAACAATTTTTCAAACAATTTTTCGATTACATAGAACTCAGAAGCAGAGCTCTATTTTATTACTTTGTCGAAGTAGAGACAGATCCAACTTCAAAGCCTATTGTTCTTTGCTTGAATGGTGGTTAAAAAAAATTGAAGTTACTTTACAATATCATTATCTACACAAGATTTCAGAAGTGATTTGGTTTTATTTTCCTTTCTTGTGGGACCTGGTTGTTTTTCTGTTGGAATTAGAGCTTTCTTTGGCCATGGTCCTTTTAAACCAATTCAAAATGGTCTTGTAAAGAACAAGTATAACTTAAACAAAGATATATATTTAACAAAATGAAAATTCTTTTGAGTTTGGATTCTCTCCCTTGCAGTGGAGAGGAGTTACTCTTATTTACCTTTTTTCCCTCTTGTCTCTTCCTCTTTTATTAACCTTGAAACTCAATGTGAACTGATTTAATTTCATGTTATGTTATTTGATTGATAGAAGCAAACATGTTATACTTAGAGACGCCAGCTGAAGTTAGATTCTCTTATTCTACTGATCCCTCCTACTATGTAGCAATGAACGATGAAAAGACTGATATGAATTGATATTAATGTCTTGATATTGTTATAGTAATCTCTCTCTCTCTCTCTTGCTCTTAGTATCATATCATCTTCCATAACCTTAGGTGCAAAATTAGATATGTTTTGGAATTTGCTAGGATGAATTGAATTCAATTCAATATTCTGTTGTTTTCATTTACATTGACTCATGTAAATGTATCTATAATGTGATATTTTTTTTTATTATTTTATGATGAGTGAGTGCATCATGTTTGATCTCTTATACATTGTTCTTCTTTCTTATCTTCAGTAGAAGATAATCTAATGTTTAAACAATACTGATTCATTAAGTTCCCAAAATATAAAACGAGAGATTTGTTCATCACAAGGGAAAGCTATGCAGGTATTCTTATTTAACTACCCCATTCTTGTGATAATACAAAGCATGACTAGACCTAGACTAATAGAAGTGAATGGATATGTGTGATTGATGAGTGTCATCGTGTATCATGTATGTATTAACCTGGATGTCTAGCATGATAATATATGGATGACTAATATTGTTAGTAATGAAAAACTTATATGAAATGATAGAATGTATATGTGAAAAATATGTGGAATGAATATTGTTAGGTGTTTATACTTATTATTTTACACTACCAGGTCACTATGTCCCACAACTAGCACTACGTAAGCTTGAGTTTAATAAGAAATATAAGTTATTTAATGTAAAAGGAATAATTGGAAGTTTTATAAAATAAATATTTTTATGTTTTATATATTTTAATTAGGTTTGAAATAATTGAATTAAAATATAATTTTTTTCTCCTTTTCAACTCGAAAATCTTACCCAAATTGGATAATTTTATGCCAAGAGTGGGTTTGGGTCGTTACAGTGGTATCAAAACAAACTCTTAACACTGATGGTGTGGCCACATCGGAGACGTTTTACCCACAAAGGAGGAAAAAATAAAGTCCCAATAAAACAGCATAGTAGTGGTCCGCCTGAGAGATCGTTGAATTATTTCCATCAAGAGACGGCTTAGTATCAGGGGGTTTGGGAGATCGGTTAAGGAGTTTAAACTTGGTTTCACATCGACTATGGTGGGAGATCCTGAACTATTAATAAAGAGTAGCCTCCTATACTTAATATGACGTGTTTTAAAGTCGAGAGACCCATGGTCTAAATCGAACAATATCATGCCAAGGTACGGTTTGGGTCGTTTCACGATTATAATTTTTTTTTTTGAATCATTTTTTATGATAGAAACAATAAATTCGGTAGAAGCTATGCCAAATCATTTTTGTGTATGACCGGTAAAATTTTATCATAAAATAAATTATTACTAAATAATTTAAATTAATTTATTAATTTTGTAAGTGGATAAATATAATGTTCATTAAGAAATTATCACTACAAAAGAAAAAGATCAATCCTTGGTGCCATTAGCACATAAAAATTATGATCATGTGGAAATCAACGCTCCAAAAGAAGTAAATCAACCCTTGAAGCCATTAACACATGAAAATTGGAGTTATGACAAAATTCAGACAAGAATCAGTTGTCATTCTTTTATATCAGAGAATACAACAATCAAGGGTAACAACAAGAGCAATTTAATTAATTGCGATAGAAAGATAAAATCTTTGGATGAAGATAATGTTTTGAAACCACGAAGAATAAAAAATACAAAGAATGATATGTCTGCACTAATTGTATACAAGAAGGTACAAAAATTAAATAACTTCATAAGGTGCAACGACGAAAAATTCAAAATTACGTCACACAAGTTTTAACTATAACAATCCTAAAGTAAATGAATAAGGTTGGACAATCAGTTTAATCTTATTTTATAATTATTTGATCTCTAATCTTTAGAAATTTTTTAGTGTAAATATTTTTTAGAAATTTGTTATGTTAATGCTTAGTAATCTTTTCCAACAAGTTTTTTTTATGACAATTTATTAGATGGTATTAGAATTGAAACAACCTTGAAATATCATCAATGAATCCCTATTAAAATTTTATTTATTTATTTTATATTCTAGGCATATTTAGTTTGCATGTGTAACGGCTCAAGCAAACGGAATAGTATCGGTCCGCCTGAAATTTTTTTTATGATAATTTATAAAATGGTATTAGAATCGGAACAACCACGAAATATCATCAATGAAATCCTATAAAAATTATTTATCTTTTTTATAGTTTAGGCATATTTAGTTTGCATGTGTAACAGTCCAAGCAAACGAAATAGTACCGACCCGCCTGATAAATCATTGAGGTTTTTTCACTAAGAAATGATCAAGTATTAATGGGTTTGGGAGATCGGTGATGAGTGCAAACTTAATCCCACATCGACTAGGGAGCGAAAACCTGAGCTATTGATAAAGAGCAGTCTCCTCTACTTGGTATGACGCATTTTAAAACTGTGAGGCCCATGGGCCAAATCGGACAATTTCATACCAAGGGTGGGGTTAGTTCGTTACAGTGGTATTAGAGAAACTCTCGACACCGGTGGTGTGGCCACAGCGGGGACCATAGTTATCAAGGCGTCGCCGCATCCAGGCATTTTTTCAAGTCCAAGGCGATAGGACGCCTTATCGTATGTTGCAAAATCGAGCGTCAGGGTCTCTAAGGCGTCGCCTTGATCGCTTTAGGACGCCTATGCTTCTGGACGGTTGCCTTATGTATTTTTTTTAAAAATATTTTTATTTTTTAATTTTTTAATGTAATTTAAGATATACTAATTGACATAATCTGATTGGTGTTATGCTTTTGGTTCCATGCTCTGAGAAGCATTGAATCATATGTTAAAAAAAGAAAAAAAAAACCTAAATCGATTCAACTAATCTAACTCACCCTCTCACGATTCTAACCCCAAACCCATTTGACCCCAAAATTTTAAAAAGACGAAAAAAGAAGAAGAGTCGAGGACTGCGAAAGAGAAGTGAGAACTAGAGAAGCAGCGGTGACTTCGACATCGACTCTGTCAAACCTCACTCCTCAATCCCTCTCAGTCTCAATGCCCATCCTCCACCGGCGTCTGGCGAGGCGGCGACATCTCCAGCGGCAGCCTTGTAAGTATTGTTTTTTTTTTTTTTTTTTTTTTTGTTTCTTTTTTCCTTCTAAAATCTAAACCCTTTCTAAGTTCTAACCCCTACGGCCCTACTGTTCTTCTTCTTCTTCTCTTCTCCAGCCTCAACCTCCACCGGTGACATCTCCAACTTCCACCAGCATCCGGCAAAAACTCCAGTGTTAAAGGTAAGTCCGTGAGTCATCTTCAACTTTTCTTCTTCTTCTCTTCTATTTTTCATTTTTTTTTTCTTATGCTGCATTGCTGCTGCTGTTCCATCACTTCCATGTCCCTCTTCTCCAGCTTCCACCCCCAGTCTGGCAGTCCCCACCGGCAACATCTTCAATCTCCACCCTCACCGGTGAGTCAACGACATCTCCAACTTCCACAGTAAGAGGTGCCATTTTTGTTTTCTTTTCTTCTTCTAAAATCTAAAGTCTAAACCCTGTTCTTCTAAGTTCTAACCTTCTTTGTGATTGTGTTTCTTCCTTTTGGCAGCAGCGGCCTCTTACATCGTCCGGCACTATTGTCTTCTTTTACTCCAGCATTCCAGCAGCATTTTCCAGCCAGCAGTAACAGTAAATGTCTTTTTATTTTTTTGTCTAGTCTCAGTTCTTCACTTATTCTCTTCCTCATTAGTCTAATTCTAAATCTGTAATCAGTATTTTTCCTTCCAAGTTCCAAATTTCATTTTTTATGTTTCACTGCTTAGAGTTTCAAATTTTAGCAATGTATTACTGTGTTACTAATTTCCTGCTTCTTATATGCCTTCGGTTGGACTAGCACACACTTCAATTAATCAATTCTCTATTTTTATTAATTTATTTTCTCTTTTTCAGTTCTTTTCCTCTTCCTCTTCGGTTCTTTTTTCCATTTTTTTTTAAAGCTTCCATGATTGATTGATTCTATCATTGGCTCATTGCTGAATGTTAATTTATTGATTTTAGTATTTTATTTATTGTGAATCTGTGATAGTTTGATTACACTTTCTTATGTTATGTTGTTTTTTTCTTTACTTTTTAAGTTTTTATACACTTCATTTCTTTATATTTTTAATTTTTTTCTATTTTTTTATCATTGTAGACAACTAGACATCAGACAAATGGAGTACAGTGACCAATGTTGATGGTAGTAGTGGGACTAAAAATATAAGTACAGCGGGGTCAGGGATTGATCCAAGCAAGGATCCGAAAAGAAAGGCTAAGTCTAATGATCCGGGGTGGAAGTATGGATACTGGCCTAATTTAGAAGACAAAAATTGTGTCAAGTGTATCCTTTGTGGGGTGGATACCAAGAGAGGAATAAAAAGATTGAAGCAACACTTGATTGGTGACTATGGAGATGTAGCCAAGTGCTCAAAGACAACTGCAGAAATTGCTAAAGAGATGAGAGAAGCGATCTTGAAAAACAAGAAGAGGAGGATGGAAAATTTGGATGATTTGGATGTTGGCGGTGGAGATTTTCCTGTTGAAGGATCCGAAGAATGGCATATAGAGTCTGATTTGGGGGGTGGGGGTTCAAACCTTATTCCAAGCTCTGGAACAACTTCAAAAAAAAAATAAAGTTGTCATTCAGACGATAGTCAAACAACAAGTAAGGGGTCCTATGGATGCTCATGTAAAGAGACGGACTCCTGAAGAGGTTATTGCAGAGAGGCACGGTAAAGGTCCCTAACAGACTATAATGGAGAACTGTATGAGATCAGAGGAGGAAAGAGATAAACTCCGTTCTTAGTTTGCAAGGTAGGCTTTTGAAAGCGGTGTTCCATTCAATGCATTGAAGCTAAGGAGCTTTGAGGAGTTGGTTGAGGCAATTGGACAATATGGGCCAGGTTTCAAGCCCCCTTCATTTTATGATTATAGGGTTCCTCTATTGAAGTCTGAGAAGGAGAAAGTTGATGAAATAAAAAAGAAACATAAAATCTCTTGGAGGAAAGGGTGCACTCTCATGTCTGATGGGTGGACAGACAGGATGGGTGGACAGACAGGAAAGGAAGACACTTAATTAATTTTCTTGTCAATTGTACGAAAGGGACTTTTTTTTTGGGGTCTGTGGATGCATCAAGTCAAATACAAGATGCAAAAATATTATTTGAGCTCCTTGATAGTAAGATTGAGGAGATTGGAGAGGAGAATGTGGTTCAAGTGGTCACTGATAATGCTTCCAATTATGTTGCTGCTGGAAGGTTATTAATGGAGAAAAGAAAGAAGATGTATTGGACTCCATGTGCAGCTCATTGCCTAGACCTTATGATGGAGGAGATAGGCAATATAAAAATATACAAGTCTGTGATATTGAAGGGAAGAAAAATTACTACCTTCATCTATAGGCATGCTCGCCTTCTTGAAGCTATGAGGGTACAAGCAAAAGGAGCAGACTTGGTAAGGGCTGGAGTAACCAGATTTGCATATTCATTTTTAACACTTCAGAGCTTATTGAAGTATAAGGATATCTTGAGGAGATTATTTCTTTCTGACCATTGGAAGCAATCTAAGTTGTCACATACAGAGGCAGGGAAGCAAATTGTTGAAATAGTTATTTTCACACCTTTCTGGAATGGTGTGCAGGATTGCTTGAAAGCATCATTGCCTCTTCTTCAAGTATTGAGGATAGTAGATGGAGATGAGAGGCCTGCATTGCCTGAAGTATATGTTACAATGGAAGAGGCAAAGAAGCACATAAAATCAAATTTTAAGGGCATAGAAAGGAAATAGAAGAAGATTGTAAAGATTATTGATAGGCGTTGGACAAGTCAGATGGAGCGATCAATATATTTGACTGCATTTCTCCTTAATCCAAGCAAGTACTTTAAAGCAATTGAGATGGAATCAGATGAAGCTTTAGCCAACTCCTTGATGCATAAAGCAAATGATGCCTTTAATGATGTTCTTGCAAGGATGGTGTCTGATACAACCTTGCAAGACAAGATCAGTGAACAATCTGCTGCCTATACTGGAACTAGAGGATCTTTTGAAAAAGAGATGACGATTAGACAAAGGAATAAGTTGAGTCCTAGTAAGTATTTTTCCTTTTAATTTATATTGTTTAGTTGTTTCACTTGTTTGTACTTTATATTGTATGTTGATTTTAATTTAAGCTATATTTTTTCTTATATATATTATATATATTTATAGTTGTTTAGTGGAAAAAACATGGAAGCTCTACACCTGAGCTTACAAAGCTTGCAAGACGCTTACTTGGTCTTTGTTGTTCATCTTCTGGTTGTGAGCGCAATTGGAGCATATTTGAGTTTGTAAGTAATTGAGAATTTCAGTACTAAGTTAATATTATTTTTATTTTTTGTTTTTTGTGTGGTTTTGATGTTTTATGAAAGAATGACTTAAAGAATAAAAAGTAATATTTTTATATTGTTTATTTGTTCTTCAGATTCACACCAAGAAGTTGAATAAGTTAGAGCATCAACATTTAAATGATCTTATCTACATCCAGTATAATCGCCATCTTCAAGTAAGGTCCAAGAAAGAAAGGAACAAAGCAGAAATTATGATCCACTGGAGCTTGATGAGCTAGATTGGAGTAGTGAGTGGATGACTGGGGCATCAGATGATGAATTAGTTCATCCTGGGGATGATCTCACTTGGAGAACTGTATCAGCAATAACTATGGCATCTTCATCATTTTATGGCGCCAATAGAGCGAGGAGGTTTAGACCATCAACCAGTGGAGCAGTTCCACCTCTTCCTCTTATTCACGGCGTGGTAGGGGACGGTTGAGGATTCTTCAGATGAAGAACTGGAGCTCGGGTTGGAGTTGAATGAACAAGATATGCGTGATGATGAAGATGTTGAGGATGATTTTGGTATAGAAAGTAATGATGCGGACAAGCAACAGGAGGAAGAACATTTAGATATACTTAATTGGGATTGAAATTTGAAGTTATGAAGTACTTACTGAACAATTTGTTTTGGATTTTGGATGGTTTTGGTTTTTAGACTTTTCTTCACTTTAAGTATTTGAATGTTTAAACTTTAATAATTACTTAATTTTGGCATTTTACTATTTTAGGTTATGTTATGTTTTCTTTTATTGAGTATTGATTGACAGGGTCACATAAGTAGAAATATAGTGAATGACCTTAGGGCCTACTGCCTAGGCACTCAATTTGGCATCACAGAGGTAAGTATACTAATTTACCAATCCTTTATTCTTTATATTTAATAATTTATTATGTTGTTTGACTTGTTTCATATTTATATTTCATATGCTATATTGCATTATTGCTATGATAATATGATGAACTTTGTTTGTTAATTTATTTTGATGAATATCTTGCATTGGTTTGACTCTTTAGTATTTATTTGGCAAAAAAATATAATTATATAATTTTTAATATGTTATTTGTGTCAAATAAAATGGTTATATAATAAAACAGAACACTAGAATGCCTTGTTCACCAAGACGCCACCTTGCGGCCGCCCTATCGCTAAAGTGCTTAGGAAGGCCCTCAAACGCGGTGGTCGTCTTGCCGCCTTGATAACTATGGCGGGGACGTTGTGCCCGTAAAGGAGAAAAAAGTAACGTCCAAATAAAATGGCATAGTAGTTACCCGCCTGAGAGATCGTTGAGGTGTCCACATCAAGAGACGACTTAGTATCAGAGGATTTAGTAGATCAGTGAAGGGGTGTAAACTTAGTCCCATATCGACTAAGGTGGGAGATATTGAGCTATTGATAGAGAGTAGTCTCCTATACTTGATATGACGTGTTTTAAAACCGTAAGGCCCATGGTCTAAATCAAAAAATATCATTCCAAGGGAGGGGTTGGCTCGTTTTTACACAGTTATAATTTAGTTTTTTGGATCATTTTTTTTATGATAGAATCAATAAATTCAGTAGAGGCTATGCCAAATAATTTTAGTGTATGACCGGTAAGATTTTATCATAAAATTAATTATTATTAATTAATCTAAACTAATTTGTTAATTTCGTAAGTGGGCAAATATAATGTTCATGTGAAAATTATCATTTCAAAAGAAAAAAATCAATTCTTGCTGCAATTAGCACATGAAAATTATGATCATGTAGAAATCAACGCTTTAAAAGAAGTACACCAATCATTGGAGTCATTAACATCTGAAAAGTGGAGTTATTACAAAATTCAGAGAAGAATCAGTTGTCATTCTCTTATATCAGGAAACACACCAATTGAGGGTAGCAGAATGTGTAATTTAATTAATTACTATAGAAAGATAAAATTTTTGGATGAGGATATTGTTTTAAAATCATGGGGAACAAAAAATGCAAAAAATGAAAAGGCTGCACTAATTATGTACGAGAAGGTACAAAATTTAGATGAATACATAAGGTGCAACGGTAAAAAATTCGTAATTACGTCAAATAAGTTTTAACTATGACAATCCTAAATAAATAAATGAGGTTGGGCAATCAGTTTAATCTTATTTTATAACTGTTGAATCTCTAATTTTTAGAAATTTATTAGTTTAATAATTTTTAGGAATTTATTATACTATGTTAAGTAATCTTTTTCAACAAGTTATTTATATGATAATTTACAAGATGGTATCAGAATCGAAACAACCATGTAATATTATCAATGAAATCCTATGAAAAATTTATTTTATTTTTTTCATTAAAATTTTTAAGTATATTCAGTTTGCATGTGTAACGTCCTAAGAAAACGACATAGTACCGACTCGCCTGAGAGATCATTGAGGTGTCCCCACTAAGAAACGGTTTAATATAAATAAAAAAAAGACACAAGAGATTTTAAACAGAAACTAAAAGGTAAGAAATAAAATTAGGAGCAACATACCCAGGACTTGAAAATTTTATCAGATTTTCGAATGGAGGCCCGACGTTCCTGAACAAGAAAAATCACCAATAGAAGATTATCATTAGTAGACAAGTGCAGACACAAGAGATCCTAAATAAAAACTAAAAAAGTAAGAAACAGAAAATTAGGAGCAACATACTGGGCAGTCGATGAAGTGGCTGCTACATTGCCATTTGATGGAGCGGCCACCGTATTGTTCAATAAGCGGTTGGCAAGATCTCCTCCGGGAATTATAATTAGACCCTAGTTGTTAATAAATCCACCAGTCATTTCTACAGGATGGTTATTATGAAAGTTTGTTTCCATCTGGATTTCGATTCCCTGCTTTTTTTTCAATTTTTCCACCAAGACCCAACCATGGTCTTCGACCTAAATAGTTGAAGCTTAGATGTAATCATCAACTAAAAAACACTCCTGTTTATTGATTCAACGGAGCCAAAGAAACAAATACAGAAATAACCTTTAGCCCGAGGGAAAAAACACGCCCACAAAGGGGAATAAAATTCATGAATGACACGCTATGAAATGTAATGAATGAAATTTTTTTTTTTCCGTTTCAATAATGAAGGTGTAGACACCACATTTTGACACCTTGGAAGTGTGTCTTGGCAATGATGGTAAAGTTCGTAACTCATGTGATGACTGAATGGTAAGAATTGCCAAATTACCCCTATCCCACTTTTTGTAACCAACTGTCCCAAATAGAGCTTAAACCCCTAACATAGTCGTATTTAACCATTTTAAGTCCACATTTGAAGTTTCACCCGAATCCAACACCTTTGTGAAAATGACCGCTTTGCCTTGACATGATTCTCGATATTTGGACCACTCGATTTAGTCTGAAACACTTTGGATGACCTCATTTGGTCATATTAAGCTTTCACGTAAAGTTTTGGCCAAATCGGATAACTTTTGTGAAAAATGACCATTTTACCCCTGGCATGGTTCTTGGTACCCGAGCTACCTGATGTGACCTGAAACCATTTGGATAACTTTATTTGGTCATATTGTGCTTACACGTAAAATTTCATGTAATTCTGGTATCATTTGGACCTTGATCGGCGTGAAACACCACTTATGTGCTTTTCTTGATATTCGTGCCATTTTTAGGCAAAGTCAGGCCATATTTGCCACACAGATGGAAAGTACGTGTTAAGACCTTCGTGGTGATATGTGGCGCGTCAAAATCGGCCATTTGGTTTTGGAGATATTAGCATTTGAACATGGACCTTCAAAATAGAATCTTTCAGAAAGAGAGAAAAAATTGACCGATCCGAGTCAGACCGGATTGACCCGACCAGATCAACCCGGCCTGACCCGACCCAACTGGACTGTCGGCAGGGGACAAGCCCCCACCATTTTGACTGAGCCACACATGGCCCCATGCTCACTTGCCTGAGCCAGGGTAAGGCTGCACCGGCCTAGGCTGCCCAGCAGGCCTAAGCACACGCAATGCCAGCGAGCCCATCACTCACCTTATCCCCAGCCATTAAAGCCCCACGGGTCTTTGACACCTTTCCTCGAACAGATTTTCTCCTATAAATAGAAGGCCATTTGGAGGGTTTTGGGAAGGAGAAAAATTAGTGAAAAAATACCTTTAGGTAGTTCTTGATCCCCTCTTTCCAACCATGGTTTTCTCATCCATAGTTTATGCTTCATTACTGATATAAAATTCCGTAACTACCCCTTCTTCACTACTCTTGCCATTTGGAGTAACCACACTTGGAGCGGCTTTTGGAGGTTTCCGGTGACTATTTACTGTCACACAAGGTTACTCAAGCTGAGCCTAGGCACTTCCACGCTTCAAGGGTATTTTCCCATATTTTTTACTTATTTTTAAGCATTTGTTTTGATTTTCTTTACAACAAAGGTTGCTTGTCAGTTATAAAAATTTTAAAAACAAATCAAGAGTGATAAAATTATGAAATCTTCAGGGATGATGCTTACCACTATGTTTGATATTCATTAATTTTCTCAAGCTCCAAATCATTGTTTTTGTGACATTTGTGCCCCTGTGAAGGATTTCAGATTTTGTAAAACCTGAACATGTGGGCGGGTATTTGGACAAAGTTAGCATGACCATGTTAAAGATCATGCTTTGATTAGTAGGAATGGGCTCTAGTTTGATCCAATTCGGATCTATGATGGGGATTTTGTATTTTTCTTTGTTTTCCCTTCTTTTTCAGCATTGCAGAAAATATTAAAAATAGTATAAATGCATAAAAATTCACAAAAAAATATGGAATGCATATTTCATCATGCTTGATTTTATGGAATCATTATCCACTGACATGCATGTTTGATAGTTTTTATATACGTTTCCCACCTCATTTAGGGGTATAAATGTCATTTTTCTAATTATAATGAAAAATTTTGGAAAAATAAGAAAAAATGTTTTCATGCATGACATGCTGTTTTAGAATGTTTTAGGATGTTTTCATATGCATACGTGACCATCATGCTTGATAAATATGCATAAAAAGTCATTTTCGCCCTCCAGGGGTGTTTTGGTAATTTACCAAATGTGGGCCCAGACTATCATTCTGGAAATATCATTTGGTGTGTTCAGTCATTTTAGGATGTTTAACATCAATTTCGATGCCTACAATGATTCTAAATGTCTTTTTGACACTTTACCATTTTGCCCTTAGGGGCATTTTGGTCATTTTGTGACCAAACCTTGTTTGGGACCCCAGAAAGGCTCCTGCTACTTTTGCCGCATGTTTTAACTTTAATAAACATGTTTTAAGCATAAGTCGGCATTTTCATGAATTATCATGCATTTTCTATATGTTTGCCATAACAGGGGCATTTTGGTAATTTTTACCACCCCACATTTCCTTAGCATTTCATGTGCTCTCGATGATCCAAATGCATGATGCTAATGTTATTTAATCATAATTTGCTTATTTACAGCATTTAAATATGATTTCATACCTTTGCACATATTTTGGCCCTTTAGTGGCATTTTCGTAATTTTAGCAATTTTGGCCTATGAACTGCTTTGCATATCAATGATTGTCTTTCTCCATGATATAATTAAACTTAGTTTTCTTTTTTACAGTCAGTCATGTTTTTTGACCATAGAGTTAGGCTTTCTAATTTAGGTAAAATCCATTAATTAGCTTAACTAGGATGCATAATGTACATAATCATTTAGCCTAATGATAGTAATTAGGATTAAAACATTAATCTTAATTAGCCTAACTAGGTTCATAAATTTCAATCAAGATAATAAAAAATCTTCAAACAAATTAGTTTAATTAAGTGCATAATATGTATAACACAATAGTACACAACAGAGTTTGGTCTAGGAAGATCGGCCGTCGGTCGGGCGGTTGCTGGGTGCCTAACACATTCCCAGCCCGTAACTTGACACTTACCCAGAGATCTGGGGCAGACCATCCATTGAGTCATTGGAGTTAATTTAGCGCCCCTTCTGCGAAGGAGGGGCACCATTCATGGGTCCTAGACCCTAAATCTAGGTGGCGACTCCCATTTTCCCATTTTCCTTCTTTCCCCTGGGTGCACGCCAGCGACCCTCCGTCCGCTGCACCTATAGAAGGCCTCTTGCTTGTTTTGATGTGAAAATTTCCTCCCAAATAATTTTAACAATCTTTCCATTGCACTGAATTGATCATTGGAATTAGATAAAAAAAGGCAACTCATGTGATGCCTGATTAACCACACCTTATCCAGCGTAAATCCTATACAGATTACAGACAAAATGTATATCCCCTTAATCTTTTTCTGAGACAACATCATAACCATAGGAAACAAGATTACTAAGGGCTAAATGGATTTTGTAGTTGAACAAAATTACATCCCCCATGGAGAGAGAGAGAGAAGAGAAACCCACAAATGGAGAGATGGAAACTGTATCTCATAACTAGAAATCTATATATATCAAATTTCAAATAACCACTCGGAAACACACAAAAAACCATTACCGACATCAGAACCAGCATTTCATATTTTTCAGTTTCAGGTCCACATACCCAGGACCCACCGTTGGGGTAGGGACGAAAGGAAAATCCCCTCTGGTCTTCAGCTGCGTCACCGTCTTCAACATTTTCACACTCAAGATGTTGTTGTCAAGCTGGAAGTCCATAATATCCTGCTCCACTATTTCATTTTGCTTCAGGGATACATAATGACTTGATCTGTCCCATTTGTACGACCATTGACCGCAAATTGCTCCGACAGATTCCTCCTCTGTATTCTTTAGAGGAAAAGAAACTAAAAGAAAAAAACATTTGGATCTAAAGATATAGAAAACAAAAAAAAAAAAACACAACAATATTAGGTTTAATAGTTACTTACCTTTCAACTTGGTCTCCCATCCGATCACCACCTCTCCCCCATGATCACATGCTTCCTGCCTTAGCTCACAACTGAGATATGGAAACACCTGATTTCCAATGCCTTCCACTAAGCTCAAGCATTCTTATTGATTTTAAAGATTCTGTGGTGGAGCAGCAGCTAGTGGCAAGACGTTCAACAAATTCTACTTCCGTAAGCGCAAGGAGAACAAAACACCATGTTCAAAAGTTTAAATGAGTGTTATGGGATCCAACAACTCCAGAAACTAGGGTTTTGCACAGGACCTTAAAAAAAATAAGAAGAGAGAATTTGGAGTCAAAGAAGAATACCTACAGAAGAGAATCTTCACGGCTCCATTTTCTTGAACAACCATGGTCTCTTCCATTTCGTGGTTGGCTTTATTATTAAGGGAAAGAAGAGAAGTTTGTGCTTTTTTTTTAGGAGGATAAAAGAGAAGTCTGTGCTTTAGTCCCGTCGACAAGGAAAAGTACGACAGTTCGGTCGTTAGCTAATAAGTGAGAAAAAAAAATTTTAGTTCCTTAAATAGATGTTTGCCTTAACAAAGTCCTAAAAATATAAGATTGCAAATAAAATACAGGCAGCAGCACATCTAGAACCCTCACTCTGATTAACGAAAACAAAACATAAGTTTGCAAATAAAATACGAAGGAGATTGGTGAGGGTACAAACTTACTCTTACATCGTTAGAGAGGGGGATCTTGAGCTATTAATAAAGAGTACCCTCCTCTACTTCATATGGTGTGTTTTAAAGTCGTGAGACCCATGGGATAAATCAGATAATTTCATGCCAAGGGTGGGGTTGGGTCGTTACAGTGGTATCAGAGAAACTCTCGACACTGATGTTGTGGTCACAACGGGGACATTGTGCTTGTAAAGGAGAAAAAAATAACGCCCAAATAAAATGGCATAGTAGCTGCCCGTCTAAGAGATCGTTGAGGTGTCCCCTTCAAGAGATGGCTTAGTATCAAGGGGTTTGGTAGATCGGCGAAGGGGTGTAAACTTAGTCCCACATCGACTAAGGTGAGAGATCTTGAGTTATTGCTAGAGAGTAACCTCATATACTTGATATGACACGTTTTAAAGCCGCAAGGTCCATGGTTTAAATCAAAAAATATCATGCCAAGGGAGGGGTTGGGTCGTTATTACACGGTTATAATTTATTTTTTGGACATGGACTAACGAACAAATGCTCAAAAGTCAGTGAAGAAAACATAGCAAATGATCTGACGGTCGTAGTTTCCGGTCGAACGAAAAAAGAAATAATGTGCAACCGACAACAACAGAAACTCTGATGGTTGATACTGACAAAATGTCGGTCGACCAACAACCCACCAGTCGCAATGTTGCAGGGAAGGGTGGGGTAACGCAGGGGTGAGAGTGTGGTGTGCGTCAGGCTTGGAAGAGCCAGGTGAGCTGAGGGGCAAGGGAACATGGTGGGTAATGTTACAAAGATTGGGGTAAGGGGAGGGAAGAGGGTGTTGTAGGTTGCCGGAGGAGGGACCATTGTGGCATGATGGGGCAAGGCTGCAAAGGGGATGGAGTGGGGATGAAGGGTAAATTTGGAAATATATTTAATATATGATTGAAGAAATCCACAAGGAATCCCAAACATTCCTTTTAGAACTTGAGGCACCCCAAGCAGTTTTTTATCAAGCATTGGGCACCTCAAACGTAATTTATCCTAAAAAAAGTATAAAAGTTATCCGTGGGGGGGGGGGGGGGGTGTGTGTCCTCTTCCTAGACATAAGGGGCAAAATGACTACCCCTCCCCCATGAATGGAAGTAATGATTGATCACATGATGCCATTACTTGTGCTCTCATTGGCCCAGTACGCACGTAAGGGCCACGCTCCTCATAAAGAACTTTTTCCCCATGTAGGGCACTCTCATTAAATCTCCACTTTTAATTAAAAAGAAAGAAAAGAAAAGAAGAACACAAGTGCCAAATGACTCAATTCCATTTATAATTATTTTTTGGAGTGTTTTGGGTGGATGGTGACCCACAGACTTAAATAGTGAATGGTTGCCTAGATTTGCAATGTTAAAGCTGAAATTTTATGGATATATAGATCTTACTTCTCTTATTTACATGTTAGATTTTAATCTAATTGGAGTTAGCCACGTGGCAAAACAAAGTATGATAAATAAAAATTTAGAATTACCCAAACATGGGAGTACACGAAAGCACTTCTTTTTTCTCCACAAAATAAAAAATTGCATTTATGTTGATACTCCTACTTATACTCTTATTGGGCCTCGTGTTGGTACAAACACTACATGAGCAAACAACAATCTCTTACCCTAAAAATATATAGAGTCAAAAGGAGGATAAATTATTTATTTTTGAGATTGAAATTTGACTCATGAATTATTTTCCTATCCAATGGTTAGAATTGTCATATTGTTAGTGCTCAACCACTAATTTTGTTGTGAGAAACCCGAGACAAAAGTTATCAATTTTTTTAATGGAAAACTTCAAATGTAAAAGGTTTCATATATGGTTGTGTTTGAGATGAAGAATACTTCAGCCGTTGGATAAGAATATTCAATTCTCATGTGTCTATTCTATTATTGAAGTGTTGGTTGTGTTTTCATCATGGTTTTAATGCATGGTAACGGGTCGGGTATCGGCCATCTTCAAAGCCGATATGATTCCAATACGGTATCGGCATGGATTAGCAGAATCAGACAAGTTCACCCCTAGGTTTCCTTAAAAATGAGTTTTCTTGACTATTTTACCCCTTGTCTGTACCGTTCCACCGATACAATATCAACCATTTATCGGTATCGCTCACCTTCAAAACAGTGTAGATGGTGCAGTATTGGCCGTATCGGGCGATCCGGTACCGATACCTTAAACAGTTAAACCAGTTTTTATACACCTTTTTTTTTTTTTTTTTGGGTAGAAACCTTTGTTTTTATACACGGCCATGTATAATAATTGGTCTCAAATTTAAATTCTTTCAATAATGAGACGCCCTTTTTTTTATCCTGAGATCTAGGAATAATGCCTCTCTCATGCCATCATAACGCACTTTCTGACGTGTTAACTAACAGCCAATAGCCAATGAATGTTCGGTTTCTTTGGGAATAAGTCGCCCTAGTTAGTTAAAGTGACAACGTCAACTGTTCCCTCCACCAATCTTCGTACTACCACGTGCCTCCCTTTTCCGTTATCATTTCCTTTTTAAAAATCAAACACCGGGCGTTAGATTCTGTTTATTTAAATATAAATCAGATCCTGACCGTCCGATCACAATAGAATCCAAGTCTCCCTGTTCTGTTGAGTTCCCCCATAAATGTGTTTCCAGCTTCCCAAGTTCACAGCACAGAGAGAGAGTAAGAAGCAGAGCAAAGGAGAGAAGCAAGAGAAAGAAGAAGCTATGGTTCTCAAAGTTGCAGCTCTTTGCGGTTCTCTCAGGAAGGGTTCTTACCATCTTGGACTTGTCAGAGCTGGTACTTCAATCGATTCCTCTTATTCTTCATTTACTCTGTTTTTCTACTCTCTTTTTTTGGTGGATTTAAGCTCTGATTCTTTGATCATTCTTGCAGCACAACAAATATGCCAGGATTCTATCAAGGGAATGGAAATTGATCTTGTAGAGATTTCACAACTCCCTTTCATCAATACTGATCTTGAGACCAATGGGACTTACCCTCCGGTGGTTGACGCTTTCCGTCAGAAGATTCTCGCTGCCGATAGCATTCTCTTTGCCTCACCGGAATACAACTACTCGATTACTCGTAATCTTTCTGATCTTCTTTTTCTTGGCTGTGAATCTGAGTTTCTGGATCTTTCTGTGCCTGCTTTTGTCTTAAAGCAGGAGATGAATTTAGACAAGAGGAGGGGGGGGGGGGGCGTGGGTTAGACCTTGCTTGGAATGGGGTATGAAGAAGTCAATTGGGCTTTCTTTCGGTTGCAGGGTCTCTGAAGATTCCGGGATTCCAGTTTTAGGTGACTGAAGAGAAACGATTTATCTTTAAATTGACTGTATGGTTGGTTCTCAGAGATGAAACCCTCAACATTGAACTCATGGGTGCTTCAGATGCCTTGAAAGGGAGGGGAGGGGGGGAGTGTAGTAGAAAAGCCATGTTTTTGAATGGATAACCCTTTTTAGACTAGTTGTTTTGGGGGTCCCCTGTTCTTTCCATGCATCATACACCTATTTTCTGGTGTTACGGGATCTTTGGATTACTTCCTTTGTTGTCGAAAGCATTTCCTTCTAGGTATTTGAACCCATTTTTTCCTCATTTAAAGGGAGGAATTTCAATAGATATTTAAAGTATTCAAGGCATGCATGATGGAGATGGAACTTATATAAGCCTTTCACTAGTTAGAACAACTGAGAATGGTTAAGAGTAATTAGATTAGAAGCAACGTTGCAGCTTATAATATGAACAGTGAAATGTTGCGTATCTTTACATTTCCCTACATTTTATACAGCAAAAAATGGGAAAGTAATGCTAGCAGATGGAGTCAAGTAATATTTTCCACATATTGGTTTAGTTTTCATTTAAACTCCCTCTTGTTCTTATTGGGAATGGTAGGGTTGGCCTCATTACCCAGAGAAGAGTGGTTGACTTTACAGCAGACTTGTTGGACTTGAGAGTTAAGGACAACTAAAGATTAAGAGTTTCTTCTTTTAACTTTATTTTGTTTTATTTCTTATTTTTGAACCATAGGCCATGCTCTTGAAGTGAATGCTTTATTACGTTTATATTCTGTTAAATATGACTTCTATTTAGGAAAATCTGAAGTGGCCATAGTACCCTATTGAAGTTGCTGACCCCATAAGGAAAGGAACAAATAATCAATTAAGGAATATTGCATCTGCTTCTTTAATTTGTTGCTAATTTTTCTTTTGCTTTCCTATGAATGTAGCTGCTTTGAAGAATGCAGTCGACTGGGGATCTAGACCTGCCAATGTTTGGGCTGGTAAGCCAGCTGCCATTATAAGCACAGGAGGGGGTTTCGGTGGTGGAAGATCACATTACCATTTACGCCAAGTTGGTGTTTATGTTGATCTACACTTCATTAACAAGCCAGAATTTTTCGTGCCTGCATTTAACCCTCCACCAAAGTTTGACAGTGAAGGAAACTTAATTGACTCAATGAGCAAGGAGATCCTACAGCAGATGCTTGTATCATTGGAGGCATTTACTTTGAAGCTTAGTGGTAAGGCTCAGTAAATCTTTGCAACTCCGAATCTCACTGAGTACTGATACAGCTTGCGTCCTTTCCTCAGTGGCACCATAGGAAATCACAAATGTTTGTTTTTTAGAAATATCTGTTTGACAGCGGCTGATTCCAAACTGCCGTGGAATGTTTTGGGTTGAAATAAAGTAATCTAAGTTACTCTTTTTTAAGATTGGAGATTTAATTTATGCTTGGATTTTGCCCAGTAGAATGCTGTCCTCAATTTATTCTCAGCATACTTTTGCTAGATCATGTGGTAATGTAAGTCTTCTAGTTTCTACAGAAATCGTTGGGATTCAATGAACATTGTAATACTTTGCCAAATGCAAGAGGGTCCATGATTGAACAGTATGAATTGATTTGGTGGTTGCTCAAATATATTATGGTGAAAATAGCATAATATCAAAGCCTTTAATCTTGAAATTTTTTTGCTTTGATATCTAACTAGAATTCCTTATTTGAATTTTGTATCTAGAGTATACAACTAGTTTGTCTCCTAAAGAATTGTAGACATCCTAGGACAGCTCAATCTTTGGATTATTCCACTAATGTGGCTGCACATGATTTAGCTTGTGCTACTAGACCAACCCCATTAAAAATCAGCTAAGATCTATCTTGACCTCTCAGCTTAACAGGTCCTTCTAATAGAAGAGTTCTACCGGTTTGTCATGTCTTTTGTTCGAAGTATGTTTTGCATACTTATAAATTAAGGACAGATCTAACAGGGCAGGGACCTTCCAAACGAAGGCGAATTGGTTTAGGCCATTAGATCTGCTCAACTGATGGGACAATAGATCAGTTCATGAGAGCTTCTCTAGATTAATAAGTGGAGCTAGAAGTTATTTTTCTACCCACTTTAAATATTTTCCAGTGGAAGGATACTGAAGCTTTTCCCTTTTGTGGACAAATTAAACAGGCCTTTTTGTGTTGCTATTTCCATCATAAATTACGGATATGTGTTCAGATTTATATTTGTTTCTGTCTATATGCTCACACCATAAAGCACATACATTGGCCATCACCCCTTGATGACCTCCTTAGACCAGGGAATGGATGTAAAAATGGACTGGTCTGACCTGCAGAACCTTTCGGTCATTTTGTTTTTAACTCAATCACTTCAAAAATCATCATTTATCTGTAAGGTACCAAAAGTCAAGAGAATTCCTACATATTGCCACTCTACTTGACAATCACTCAAAAGAAATTGCAAACACCAAATTTCAAGAGGTGGAGTTTTACCCAGTAGAAACCAACTGCAAAAGCATGTATCCAGAACAAATAAAGGGGGAGGGGGGGGGGGAGAAGAGTTATTAAGACCTTTGTGAACAAAACAATTAAGTACAGATTCTTCATCCAACCATTCTTGAACAACTTAAAACAACTGCAGAACAAAGATTGGTTAGAAAGGCTTTTTATTTCTGGGTTTAGGAACTTATTTGATGATAATGTGAAAACCTACACATCAGTTCTTAAGGACTATATCAACACATTTATGATCATTAATCGTCATAAAAACCATGGCTAGAGCATTGTTTTTGCAGCCCTACGGCTAAGGACAATCCAACAGAGCACACGATAAAACAAGAAAAAGCCAAACATGATTCCCACATTCATCCATCTAGTATCCTTATCTAATCCTCTACTCCTCAGAACATCTCTTCCTGTGAGCAAACACTTTGAATTGTCTTGCGCTTGCGTAGAAAAACAGTCTTCTCTAATGCTCCAGTATTCATTGATGAGTAGGGCATCCAAGGGATACTTGTAGAGGGAAACATAGTACATGAATAACCAATATTTTGGGATGCTCTCCTTGGGAATGAAATATCCAGAGAAAAGGAAGAAGGCTCCAAGAACAGTGCATATGAGAGAATTACCAGAGATGAAGTCTGGAGATACAGCACTTAGAAAGAGTACTAAGGAACTCGCCATTAAGACAATCAGCCAAACTATGAAAATGAAGAATGCGAAAGCACTAAAGGTAGGATTGAGTCCAACAAGCCAGTAAACAGGCACAGCAAAAAGAACAGCAACTGCAAGCAAGAAGGGCACAAAGATGATGGTGTTGGCAATCATGTAGGAGGAAATCCTATAAGCGCCCCTTGAAGCTTCCTTCATTAAAACACTCCGTTCTTGCAAGTATATGGGTAATGCTTCAACTGTGGAAGATAGGAGAAAGCTAAGACTGAAAGCAAACAGACCTAACCTCTCAGCAACTCCACCTTCATCTCTATTCAACTTTAAAAAAACACTACCCAACCCAAAACCACCAATTAGTGCCTGCATTGTTCTTGCCAAGAATAACTGTTTGGTTCTATAAATAATTTTGCAAAATCTCAGACAAAGAGAGAGTACCTCAAGCAGTATCCAATAATTGCAACAACTTATTTCCCTATCATCAAATGTTGGTTGAATATCAGATTCTTCTGGCCACATTAAGTAAGAAGATGGTACCTTGTCTTCTTCAGCAGTCATGAAACTTCTGTGATTTGAATTTTCCAAGGGGGTGATAATCTCCATGGCAAATTCTAAAGGGTTTAGTTGATCAGGGATTTTGTATCCTGTTTGGTTAATGACTTCTTCGAGAAATTCTAGGCTACCACTGTGGACAACTGAACCACGAGAGAGAATCAAGAATTCAGAGATATATCTAAGAACTCTATAACTAGGTTGATGGATACTTAGAATGACAGTTCTCTGCTTTGCTTTTGCCATGGAAGAAAGCAGCTCAATCACTTGATATGCCGATGTGCTGTCAAGGCCTGAAGTGGGTTCGTCTAGCAGTAAAATCGGTGGGTCATGAATCACTTCAACCCCTATTGATACACGTTTCCTTTCACCACCGGATATTCCTCTGGTTTCTTCATCTCCAACAAAGCTATCTGCAACATGAAGGATTCCCAGTTCTTGCATTAGGTACTCAACCCTCTGTTCTTGCTCTTTTGAATTCAGCCCTCTAAGCCTAAACTTGGCACTGAACATCAATGTCTCCTTAACAGTGAGCAGGGGAAGCAGATTATCCTCTTGCCTGATGAACCCGCATATCCTTCGCAACTGAGTTGGACTAGTTATGTACTGATCATTAAGAGAGAGACTTTTCGGATCAAATTGGCTCTCACTAACCCGACCAGAGATGATCTGGAGAAGAGTGGACTTCCCTGCACCACTTGGGCCAACAACTGCAAGGATCTCTGAACTCCTAGCAGTGAAAGAAACAGAGTTGAGTATGTTGATGTGCTTAGGCTTCTTCACTCCAATTGAGCTTTGGTGATGAATTGAATAGGACAGATTCCTTACCTTTAGCTTGTAAGTGGGTTGGGATTGATGTGATTGAGGTGATGAATGGTAGAATGAAGAAGAGGAGGGGCTGTTTGAACCTTGTGGTGAGTTAGAGGTTGAAAAGAGTACCATTGCATCTTCGTCGAGGGTTGCACTTGTTTGGCATAAGCAGGCTGCCATTATTAATGCTTAATTTCTTCAGGAGAAGAATTGAAGGAGTGGAAGAAAACTTGAAGTTGAAAGATAAGACAAATAGAGATAGAGAAAGGCAGTTTTACACTGAGAGATGGGTGGTTGAGTGTGCTTTCTTTAAGCAGTGGTGAAGGTGGTATAGACAGTAGAGTTTGGCAGTGTTTGGTGATCGGAAATGTTTGTTTTTTTTACGTTTTCTTCCCTTTTGAAGAGGCCGTTGGGGAGAGAGAACAGAATTTGACTAACAAACTTATATTTGCCGGGTGCCTAGTGAAGTTTGCACTTCACGATCTGTCAAGGATATTACTAAATTCTTGGTTGTTCAGGTGGTTGACCAAATCTTTCACATCAATTGCCAACCCAAGCTGGATTGAATATTCCCAAACTATGGACCCCCATCCCGCACTGGCACTGTTCTCTGGCTCAAGCCCAAGCCCTAACTCAATGGATCTCCTCCCCTCCCAAAGCCTGAGAATACTCTTGTTGGGCCAGATAGTTTTATTTGTTTTTGTGATAGGAGGGGTATCCTACTTTAGGCTGACTAAATCCCCCCTGGGCTCGTACATGACCCCCGCGCCACACACGAACCGGGAGCTTCTGGTCCCTAGTGAGCCTCAGGCAGGCGACCCCAATAAATTATGCAGCGGCGAAGGTTTGATCAAGAGACCTCGCTTCCTGAGGTGGAGTCTCATGGAATTTTTATCACCTCAAGTATAGTACACCTCAAGCGCACCAAAAAGGTACATCTGACAGTGCACCTTGAAGTGATTTTGTTTAAAACACTCCCCCAAGTGCATGTGCACCGTCAGATGTACCTTTTTGGTGCACTTGAGGGTGTACTATACTTGAGGGGATAAAGGTCCACATGTCCCCTCCAAGCCAACTGCGCTAACCCCTTGACGTTGGGCCAGATAGTTTTACTTATGTAAGACTCCAACCCTTTCCACCCAACATGGTTCCTATTGGGCTGAGCCCCTTGTTGGAGCCCATTTACCCCAGACCAATTTTCTTTTTGGCCTAGTGGGCCTACACCTATTTCTTTAGACCTTCGTCCCACCCAAAGGCCCAACCCAGACTAAGGTTGATGATTAGACTGGACCCAATGGTTGGCTTTGAATGATAGGCCCAAGTCCACTGAAAGTTATCAGATCCATGTGCCTAACTTGTTGGCCCAAATGGCTCCCCCATCACCCATCTCTGACTCTTTGGAGAAATTCCTAGCTAAACATGGCTCAACCCTCACAACAATTTTAAAAAATAGTCATCGTTATGGCTGAGGCAGAATTAATGCAATCTCAGTAGTAATTGAAGAGCTTGAATCAAAGCTCAACCATTCAAGCTCAACCTTCAGGATAGCTCAGTCTCATGCAAAAGAAAGTATATGGATGTCTCAAGCCCTATTTGTCAGTTTAGTCACTCAATTCCCTTCAGGGATGCTTGGTTGGAATTCCCCTAAGCAATGACAAAAATATCAGGCCCAACGTATGGAAAATTATCCTCTCAAGTTCCCTGCCCGGTACAGTTCTCTAGTGCTTTTAATAAGAAGGGGGGTGGGCCCCACCTAGACAGTGTGTTCGGACAGGGGATAAGGTGGTCATTTCCATCTCCTATGAGAAGAACCGTACAAACTGTACCAAGCAGGGAACCTGAGAGGATAATGATGCCCCAACGTAAGCATCTCTGATTCCCCAACCTAAATAACGACTCCAAGCTCTACTTCCTCACATTCTATGACCAATACTGATAGGTAGCGGGTGGTTGTTCTCTATCAACCATCCTGATAGCATGAGCCTACATTGTTGGTATTGTCAGGGGAGTGGTCAACCTCTAAACATTTAATATCTGAGCAACCTTTGCTCTTCCATCCGACTAGCTTGGTTTTCCTTATGGTATCTAAGCAGTCACAAGATAGATGATTTCAATGAAATCCTTTTTTTGGATGAGAAATGGGTGGCAAGCCCAAAGCCTTAAGTCAGATCACAAATTTCAGCAATACTAGTCATGTAGACTAATGGAATTTTAATTCCCAAGACCCCTTCTACAATGAAATCCTCTTTTTTATCATATGCATGAAGCGCTAACTCATCATGGCCTTCTGTAGGTACAATGGACGGAAAGAGTCCCTTGGTGTTGCAATTCGGGGAAAAAATGAAAAATGGGAATCACCACCTAGATTTGAGGTCTAAGACCCATAAATGGTGCCCCTTATTCTCAAAAGGGATGCTAAATAAAATCCAAGACTCAATGGTTGGTCTATCCCAAATCTTTGAGTAAATGTTAGATTACGGGTTGGGAAGGTGTTAGGCCCCCAACAACCGCCAGACCGATGACTAGTCTTCCTAGATTACACTGTTTGTTATACAATTATTGGTTATATGTATTATGCACTTAATTAGACTAATTTTTGAAAAATCTTAACCTATCTTGGTTAGAGATTTATTAACCTAATTAGACTAATGAGATTTAATGTCTTAATCCTATTTGCTAATTATAAATTAGGTGATTTATACATTATTGATCATATTTTGATCTATTGATGCATTTTCCTAAGTTAGGGATCCAAACTCTATGGTCAGACTTAAGGTCAACTTTGAAAATTATTTGAAAACCTAGACTAAGTTCAGCGCATTGAGGAAATGATAGCTTACAATTTAAAAATGGAATCAAATGCATATTTAATCAAAATGACAAGATTGCCCTTGGAGGACAATATACATG
Organism: Telopea speciosissima; assembly: GCF_018873765.1. Lineage (NCBI taxonomy): Eukaryota > Viridiplantae > Streptophyta > Magnoliopsida > Proteales > Proteaceae > Telopea > Telopea speciosissima. The sequence goes on along the minus strand of NC_057925.1, from coordinate 13,271,027 downwards.
AAAGAAATGCATGGAATTATGCTAAAATGTCCAAAATGCTTATAATATGCTTTAGAAACATTAAATACACATGAATAATGCAATGACAGACTTTATAGAAATCATTACCGAAATGCCCCTACGAGACAAGAATGTATGGGATGCACAAAAAATTCCATGGAATGCAATTTTTACATTGAAATATGCACACTTACGCTGAAAACGTTGAGATGGCATGAAGAAAAACCCTCCCCTAAGGTCTAACAAAGGGTCAAGTACAAAAAAACTAAAATGTCCCTAAAGGGCAAAATAGTAAATATAACAAAAAGTCTTCATTTTTGTCAAGAAAGGTTGGAAAACACTCATGTATGTCTTAAAACATTTTAATTTGTCAAAACATACAACATTCTAACATCAAAACCTAAATTTGTTCCTTAGTAAAATTACCAAAATGTCCTTATAGGTTAAAGAAATGCAATTTCATGAAAACCTTGAATGAGTATGTATGCGCATGAAATATTTTCTAAATCATTTTTAATGAGATGCTATGCATCAAAAATATGTGTTTATGATTTTCTCAGAATTTTAATCACATAATGAAATATATTGCATGTAAATTAATATTGCCAATCCCGAATACATTGTACATGTCCTTATCAGAGATTTTGTGATCATGGTCTGATGCAAAAATGCGATCAAACATCGTTAAAGTAATATTATAACATATTCAATAATATAAAAATAATTTTATAAATAATTTACAAAATGGATCCAAATTCCAGTTTGATCGATCACAGACATTCTCTCTACTTGATATTTTCAATCAAGGGTAGTGGATTCCATGTTGAGCATCTCTTTCGTTATGATGCGTCATCGCGAATCCAACACATTGATATGTACTCCAGGAGACATCAATCTTTTGGTGTACCAAAACTCGTGATGGAACACCATAATGATAAAGATCTCTCAAGGGTCAACATGTGACAGGTACGAATCTCGTCCTTCTATAACATGCAATAACAAATGTGAGATTTGCACTAGATTTTATTCTATACACATACACAATATGTAATTACATTTATGTCTTGAAATCATCATTTATAGTGCCATACAATGTAACGACCATTTAGATAGGATGTCTGGTCCTATTCTTAGTCGACAATGATTTTATGTGAAAATCCATGGAACAAACTTATAATCCTATTAAAAAATCATACAAAATTAAAATTAAATATTTATTTAAAACAAATTCGAGTTTGATGAACAGATATTCCAACGTAATTGAGCTTCATTGTTTACCTTCATTTTGAAAAGGGCTGATCGAAGAGATTTAACCTGTAAAAAAAAATATAAAACCCTAAAAAATACATAGGAAGAATAGAAAACAAATCCATCAAACGTACCACCAAATTATACCTCTAAGCTAATCCCAAGTGGACCCTTCCAAAATAATTAACGTGAAGTCGTGAACAGTGGCCCCGTGGGTTTTTTTCTAAAGGTGGGTCCACTAGTGGGCCGATCCAAATGGGCAAGGCCACTTTTGGGTAGCAAATCAGCAATGGGACACTTTATTTATCTATGTATGTACTATACGCCAAAGTTGGACCGTTCAATAAATAATTTCTTCTCCGGTCAGCTTTGGATATATTCCTCGTCCCTATCTGCAGACTCAAGACAGACTTTCTGTGTCTGAGTCACTAGACAGAGTAGGTGAGAGAGAGAGAGAGAGAGAGAGAGAGAGAGAGAGAGATGGCAGCTTCATCTGTGCCAGACATAAATGTCGTTGCCCTTTCTGGCTCCCTTCGCAAAGCTTCCTACAATCGTGGCCTCATTCGCTCTGGTACTGCTTCTTCTTCTTCTTCTTCTCTGTTTTTGCTATAAACTTTAGAGTTCTGAGTCAGTGTTTGTCTGCTGCTTGTAGCAATCCAGTTAAGCCAGGAGTCCATTAAGGGAATCAATATTGAATACGCCGATATCTCACCACTCCCTTTCATCAATACCGATCTCGAGGTCGACGGCACTTACCCACCGGTTGTCGAGGCCTTCCGTCAGAAGATCCTTGCTGCCGATTGCTTTCTCTTTGCTTCTCCTGAGTACAACTACTCTATTACCCGTACTTTCTCTCTTCCCTTCTCTTTGTTTCTTCTTCATTTCTTCTAATTCGCTTTGATATATGAATTCTTTGAGTTTTTCAGTTCTCCTGAACTTCTTAGTTTTGTTTGGTTGAGATCTGCATTGTACATGCCTTACAATAAGAACAGGAGAAGATTATGACTCTAGTTTTGTTTGTAATTAATAAAGGAAATGTGCAGGTTGTGGTGCTTGGTGGTCCTTTGTGAGAAATATTGGTATTATATCCAGCCAGGATGGTAAAGAGGGGGGAAAGAAAGGTGTTGTGGGCTGGTGTTGGCAGTGGCCATACAGATTATAGTATGTAGTGTTTGATAGGTTTCTTTCATCAGCCTGAAAAAAAATTCCTGTGGTTCTGGTGGTAGATTGGAGTGCAAAAGGCTCATCTGTGAACTGTTTGAGAATTGTTGTCTATTAGGTTGCGCCAAACTGAGAGAGAGAGAGACTAGCACCTAAAAGGTCATGCATAATCTGGATAGTAAGGTGTTTAGCCATTAGGAGTTTATGTAATGATGCATTCCAGTTAAACAATGCAATCTCAAGTGTAATGATGCTTCTAGCGTTTTTTGGTTAAACACTATGGTATGTAAGTTTGGGAGCATGATCTGTTGTGGATGCTCACCACACCAGAGATCTTCCCAGAACTGTATGTTATAAATCTTGTATTTTGTAGTAAATGCCTCTGCAGAATCACTTGCAAATCATGGACGCCCTTTTCATGAAGTGGTCTTTATGTTCTGGTTCATCATTCATCTTTGAACTCTCAACCCCAACTTCACTTATTTAGCTATGACTGCCCTCCTCCGAAGGCCTTTTTAATCCTAACAGAATTCTAAATCAATATTATTAACAAGACTTGATTCGTATGATTCGTAGGTCTGATGCTAACATACTTTTAAAAGTCAGACCAGGAACAAACTATGAAAACTGAAGACTTTTTCCCTGTTTTCTCAGTATGATTAATGTTTGCTTGATTCAACCATGTTTTAGCCAAAGTATATTCTTAAAGATCCTGTACCCAACTTCTTCTCCATATAGGTTGTTGCACTTTATTAACAAAGATGAGGAAAATCCCTTGGACATCTTTAAGAGGGAAGGCCCTTAGTTCTTTAGTCTTAAGGTGGAAGAGAGTTAATGAGATAGATATGAATTCTCTAGGATGCTGGATATTGGGAGAGATTTAGAAATATCTCTATCTAACTTTTCTCATTTTAATCATTGTGAGCTTATGTGGATCGGTCCTGGGTTTGGAAATCAAATTGTTTTATTCCACTAACAAGTTTCAGCATAATCTTTCGCTTGACATCCCAGAACTCAAATGAGTTTGAGTTGTAAGTGCTGACTGATGACAGAGAAAATTACAAAAGCTCTCGGTTGAAACATGCTTCAATATGTGTACTCAAATGAGGTATTTGTTCCCATTTTTCAATCAGTAAATTAGTTTAGCAAATGAGTTCTATTTTTGTCTGTCCTTTACTGGAGGTCTTGATCATGAGAAGGACCACCTTTCAAGATCATAAAAATATGAAAAATGCAAATGGCAAGCATCAATAGAAGTGATAGTATGTCTATTGTATACAATAAGGTTCAGGATGGTGAACTACTTGAGAAGATTATGGTGAAACTCACTCATATTTCTTGATTGGAATTAGATGAAAGCATTCCGGTCATGGTTGTCGTGGCGTCTAGGTGACCCAAGGTGTTGGAGGGGGTCCATATGCAAGGAGACCAAGGCACTTGGATGCCTAGGCGTTGCCAAACTATGATTCTGGTAAATGCAATATCCAATATCATGACATGAGGATGATGTGGCTTTGAGCTATTTGTTGTACTTTATTCCCAGTTGTGGGTTTGTATATAGTTGAACCTTTTACTATTATCCTGTTTGCCAGGTTTTGCTGTTTTCTATGCAATAAAACTTTCATTCATTAAAGAAATATTTTTTGGAACATGTTGTTAGCTGGTAAAGCAGAGTACAGGGGGAAAACACTCCAAATAATCATGGATCAGTTTTGGGAAAGGATAACACATGATGTATGGTGCGGAATGTTAGGCAGTTAAGACGCATCATATGGATAAACTCAGTGTAACGGACATGAGGATGTTGAGATGGTTGAGTGGCAAAACAAGAAAGGATAAAGTAAGGAATGATCATAATAGAGCTGGTTTGGGAGTAGCTCTGATACATGATAAGCTACGAGAAAGTCGTTTGAGGTGGCATGGCCATGCCTTTGGAATTTGGATGCTCTGTATGGAGGAGTGTTTTGATTCAGATTGAAGGAACTAAAAGAGTGAGGGGTAGACCTAAAATGACCTTAGGAGAAGTGGTGAGGAAAGACATGCATAGCTTAGGCCTTCTATTAAGTATGACCTTGAATAGAGCTGATTGGAGGGCAAGGATCCATGTAACTGAGCCCATTTAGTTGGGATAAGGCTGAGTTGTTGTTGTTGTAACACTTGCAGATTTGTAGATTTGGTGGTTTGAGATATTGCGACGCCCGGCCCCTTTTGTAAGGTGTGGTTTGGGGTTTGCCTGACTGTGTTTGACTATTTTTGTTTTCTTTTTACCCCTTTTGATGTATGAAGCATAAAACAGTAAATTTCATTGAAGTCCAAAAGCTTTACAACCCTTATGGGTGTACCATTTCATACATATCATACAAAAAATATAAACAGAATGTATAAAAATGATAATTATTGGGGGAGATGTAGCCTTGGTCCTTAAATGGTTTAAGTTTAGTCTCTGGCAGTCCATGGAGATACCTTCACTTGATTAGGAAAACAAAGTTCCTCTCTGCAATTGTAACATCTATAATAAAATGGAGATAGAGATCAGCTAAGAGCTTCGCTGATCAGTTAGTGAAAGCTAGGGTAGCTAGAGAGTTTCTGTAAGATAGGGCCCTATTTTATAACATAGCTTCAGCTCCATAGGATAGATCTAAAATCATTTCCGGATTTGGGGGGCACATATGATCGAAAGCTTTATGACCCAGACCATCAGAAAGTAAATATTTAATTTCTTTTTTTGGGGACTTGGGGGGGAGGGAGAGGAGGAAATAAATGGTTGTCTACAGTCTTCTCTTTTCTTCACGAATCCTGCATTTTCTGCCAATCCAATGACCAACATATTGTATATGGAGACCTCCACATGCAAAATGTGTCACTCTTTCCTTTTTGAGAGATTGTACTCCACACCTATGCAGAGGTTAAATATTTTGCTGATAGGGTGACCATTTGACATTTGTGCATGGGTTGGTTATTGTCTTTTGCTAGTGGTATGGTCTTGTGTGCCTATCTTTTCGAGTCGTTTTGAAAGCATTTGTAGAAAATATTTGAAAATTGTTTACTTGTTCAAAGTGAACTTTCCAAGTGGATATTTTTATTTGACTAAGGATATCTATGATGGAGCTGTAACTTGTTTTGGTAATAATGGTTGGGCAACTGGAGCAGATGTTGTCATTGTTTGATACTGTACTGAGAGTTCTGGTGATGTGGCAATGTTCACAGATGTCGGGGCAGTGCTGGCAGTGTCAGACAGTGACTTGGCCGAGCAGGCAGTGCAATGGCAGTGTGTGTCAGTTTTGCAGTGATACAAAGGCATCCGGGCATATGTGACAGCTTTTGGCAGTGATTGGCAGCATGTGGCAGCTTTGGCTGAAGTGCGCATACTCTTTGAATAGCAACTTCATAGGTTCATGCAGATGTTTCAATTTTGAAGCTGATTTGAGTAGGCCAATGGTAGATTTGGAAAGAGGCATGGACATGGAAGTTGTAGTGTGTTGAGTCTTCTTTCCAGTGCAACTGGAATCACGCCGATCTGCTTCCATATGAGGGAGATACGGAGTTTAATGAATGGTTGTGTCGAAATAATTCAAACCTGAATAGTTTTGGATTTTTTGGAGGTGGCATGTGGCATGAGATGATCAGATTTTGAAATAAAAAAAAAAAAAAGTAAAATAAGAAAAATGCTTTTCCTAGGTGACACCCCCAGTGGAGGTCATGGACAAGGCCAAGGGACATGGGTGTAGGTGGCACAGGTGATGCAGTTGCGTGGGTGAACAACACAAACCTCAAGGTTAATGAAAGGTGTTTACTCACATATTCCATTGGTGGACTGATTGATCAAGTGCAGTGTTATGTCCTCCCTTTGAAAGTCTGCCACATTCTTTTGGGACACCCATGGTTGTATGACAAGAAAGCCAAGCACTGTGGTTATGAGAATACATATTCCTTTTAGCATGGTGGACTTGAGATGAAATTCCTCCCAGCGAAAGATCTTCCATCTATCATACTCAGACAGCTGGTACATTTCTCCTGTGACAGGTTGACTCGGAGGGCATTCTTGGACCCTATCCGAACTCGTCGGAGTCGAGTTATTTTCAGAGGAGGAGAGCTGATGCAGTTGCCTTAGCCTGGCTGGACCGACATACCCACTTTGGAGGTCCAAACCAAAGACTGGTCCTAAACCAGTTTTCTGTTCTGGCGAGGGCTGGTAGTTCACTTAGGCTGCAATATTTATTTTAGTTTATTTTTATTTGAAATGGGTAGATTACATGGGAGCTTCTTCGATAGTTTCCTTTCTTTAGCTATGATCTATTTTGGTAGTTTCCTTTTTGGGTTGTTTCTATTTTAGTTAGGTTTCTATTCCTATGCAAAACTATTTTCTATTTAGTCATTGTAATCGTAGTAGAACTCAAACATGAAGATTTGGAGTTGAAGAATGAAGTTTGAGTTTTCAAGTGTGGCTTTAGTTATGTGCAACCCTTCCTCCCCTCTTTCTTTGTGAATCTCTCTCCCTCCCCCTAAAACTCTGGTTCTTCTAGTTTCCCCTCTTTCCGGTCCTCCACCAACAGGCCATAGGCCAAGGGCCATCCTATGGTAGGAGCAGCAGGGGCCATAGGCCGGGAGTAGCTGCCACAGCTGCAGGCTGTGCGTACAGCACCGGGATGTGCACAGCTAGAGCCGCACACAACCAAGGCCATGCGCACACAGCAGCAAGAGGGGTCACGGGTTTGAGTATGTGCATCACCTATTCGACGATATGCCTCAGTGAAGCCTAAAGTTTGAAGCTCTTGGTGAGTTTTTCTATGGGGTGCAATGTGAAGTTAGTGCGTTCTCGTGACACACCAAACCTGCACGTGTCGGAGAATGGGGCACTGGTGATGCTCATCGGAGACCCCTCAGCGAGCCATATCATCCAGATCCAAATCGGAGGGTAAGTGTTCAATGTGTGCTCGTGGCGTGAATGCCTAACGCAAAATATTCTTGTGCGCGTCCTCTGAGTTAAGAAAAAAAATCCTTATGCTTCGCGATACATTGCATCATCCGGCCGATTCCATGGATCACGTGCATAGGCGATCGACAGGGTTGATTCCGATCTAAGTAAATCCATTTGCCCCTCGATATCTCGATCCAGATTTGAGGGCCTCTGTTTGGGCTGCACTTATAGAGCATCGTTATGACTCAATCAACATGATCCAACGGTTGTTAATCCACTTGCGGTTTGAGACCTTGATCCAACGGTCTATATTTGAGCTGCGGATTGATCATGTTACTGTGTCACGCGTGCGTACTATGCTATCAGGGAAGATTCCATTTGCGAAGCACCTATGACTCCCGCTTTGTGCTGAAGAGATCTATGCGATCCGATGATCCTCTGGCCACCCACCCTTTTGAGGGCTGATCCAACAACCCAAAAATGAGCTGCCAAGTTGTGCTGTTTCCAAATGGCAAGAGATTCCAAATGAAGTCCATTCGGGCCTCCCCTTGTTCCGATCCGATGATTGAACTTCAAAATGCGATTCTGAGGTCATTTTAAGGCCTAGTTTTTTTGTAGAATTCTTGGAATTCGTGCAGCAACGCCATGAACCCTAAAAGAGAGAAAAAGGATTAAGCAAGAGGGCTTTTATTGCTGAATACTTGTTTGGGGTGATTATGATGGCTACTTTGTAGTGCGGAGCTTGCGTGCATTGATTTCTACACTTCGGGTACATGGCTGGTGGTGGGATTACACGGGGTGAGGCAATCCACTTTGTCAAATCCCTATTTTTATGTCTAGGTTGTAATTTTGTGTGAATGCATTGATCATTGTAATTACTTGTCAAGTTGGGGATTGACAGGATTAGGGTTGTAGCCCTTTATTGTGTTGTTACATAAACGAAAGTAGGAGTTTTAGCTCTTGGATTGTTGTAGCAGTTGAATTAGCGGAGAGTATCGAGCAATATATGAGACCCAAGTAGGGCATTGCTCTGTGGATGTAGGCAACTTGCTGAACCCGTATATCTGGTGTTGTGTGTGCCTGTGTTACTATGGATATTGGAGTGTTGTGTGTGCTTGCAGGATGGGTGTGCACTACCTGGTATACCTGGTCACATAGTGGTTGCGAGGTGGGTGTGCACATGACTGTGTGTGGGATTGGTAAATGTGGGATTGCCTCAGCCAATTTGTGTGTGCTTGTTGTTAGTGCCATGAGTGTGTTACAGTCTTCAGTGGTCAGTTGGGAGGAAATTTTTGAAGTCACTGACCCCCTCTCAGTGTCAGCCTGGGAATATCAATAGCAACTGGGCAAGGGACAAGCCCGTGCTAATCAAAGTTGGGCAAAGCGGGTACCTCTTTGTATTAGTTTAGTTTATAGGTGCTTTGACTAAACATATTTGGGATGTAGACTAATGTTGTATGTTGTTTATGGATGACATGGTGTTAATTGATGAGAAAGAGGGGCTAAGTGACAAGTTACAATTGGGGAGGAATGTTTCAGAACTGAAAAGATTTGAGGTAAATCAGATTAACATGATATATGGGGGAAATTTTTGGCAAAAATAGTAGTAGAAATGCCTAGTTTAGATTGGTAACAAAGAGATACCACACTGTAAAAGTCTTCTGCTTTGTTCAATCATCAATAGTGAGAGATTAATTATGAAGGATATTATCTATAAACTAAAGAGGGTGGATTAAGTGAAGAGGCTCTTTCAGACTGTTGTATTGTCATCATATTCGGTCCATTAAAACCAATGAATAATTTTCATTGTACACCTAACCATAATACCAGCCATGCTTTACAGAGCTTTTGGGAACAATGAGACAAGAAAATACATAGAACAAGCATATCGGTATGTTGGTGTTGAAATGAATGAGTGGCAAGATTAGGGTGGTCAGAAACTGATACATCTGAGGGAGCTTAGCAGTGGCACCTGTAGGTGACAACATGGGGAAATTTGATTTTGATGGGCTGGCCTTGTACAATGAATGTCAACAGATGCTCTGGTGAGGAGTGATACGCTGCCATCAATTGAAGGTTTCAAAAGAACAGAAGGATGCCTGGAAATGGCTCGGGTTGGAAGTAGTGTAACTCATGGGCCCATTTAACAGAAGAAATGAAACGTGGAATGTGATTTCTCGTTGTGCACACTTATTTTTGCCATTTGGAAACACAATATGGCAATTGCAACTGCCCCATGTATTGGTATTTTCCTCATGTATTTTCGGTTGTTAACTTTAAAGAAGTTTCATTTTTCAACAGAGTTTTCAATGCTTTGTTTTGCCACATAGCATACTCTGTTCGAGCTGGAACTTGATGTATGATCAGGGAACCTGGGGGCTGCCTTTCCACAGAATTTCAGCCCCATCCAACCCGCCTTGTGGCAGATATATATACGAGATCAGGAATTTTCTTGATCCCGCTAGACTAGGACCCCTGCAAAGAGGGGTGGGGGGGTCGGGAAAGAAACCAAAAACAGAGGAAAACTAGTAAGGTATTCATAGAGGTGAAAGAGAACTTCTTAGAGTAATATCTCCAAAATTAGATTCTAATATGATGGAATCCATGCTACCTATTGCATATCCAGATCTTTCTGTAGTCTCAAGGAGAACGAGACCAAAATGAACCAGGGAGAAAACCAAATTACAAAAAATAAAGAAAAGAAAAAAGAAAACTATATCTTGTGGGAGCCCGAGGCCTATAGATGTAAAACTGGTGAAAAGCGCTAAATGGTTGCCAAGATGGCCTACAATGCAGCAGCCCCAATTAAGGCGTGCTTCGAGTCCAAATCATGGCTTGCGCATGCCCCAATTTTAGGTCCAAGAAGGAGGTGTGGAGCTGGTCTGTATGACAATTTTTGCAAGGTCTGGAAATATAACGGGAGTTTTCCATTGGGCATATCTTTTGAGAAATTATTTCTACTGAAATTCCAATATAGTAGCAACTAATATGATTTCTGATTTTGCTGATTGTTGATCTTGTCAACATGTTAGTGCTAAGCCTATTAAAAATTATAGTTGTTTATCCGTCAGGTACTGAACTTGTACTTTTCTATCGACAATCTTTGACTAGGTTGTGGTCTGAGTAGCTTGTGGCTTGAGGTTTGCTAATTCATTTAGCTCTTTAATTCTTTGTATTTTCTGTTGCTTGTATTTGGCTTGCGTCATTGGCGCTGGCATGTTAAGCTTACATTTCTTCTTCTATTAAAGTATAATAATTCAGCCCCACTTCCACCATTGCCCCCCAAAAGTATAAAATTACATTAATGAGAAGGTCATGGCACGAGTATATTATAACTTGATTAGTAACAGAGCCCTTGATTGAATTTCAAAATCATTCTCCCCCCCCCTCCTCCCCCATGATAATGCTTTATTGGACACATTGGAGAAGAAAGAACTGTACAAGAAACAGCAAAAATTACACAAAATCCACATGACCCCTGACCTTAGTCCCCCTCTCAACTACGTGAGTCAATGCCTGTGTTGCATATATAGTCAACCCTTTTCTTACAGATTTAACTGCCACTGTAATTGAGTCCATCATACTGGCTGGTCCAGAGAAAACCATCAAGAGTCACCTCTATGATCTAGGATCAGCCCTCTAATCATGACAGGCCCCAGATCTCCCAAGCTGCTGCTATAGAAGTTCAACTTAATGGAACTAGGAAAGGTTCAGATCCATTTGTCTCAGAGAGACTTCACAGATATTCTTGATCTAACCTCTTGCTCCTACTCTCATTATAGAGTCAAAGGTGATGCTTTAAAACTATCAGGGTTTGTTGCCAAATGTGTGACACAAATCTTAACGTTCTGGCCTTTTCTTGTTCAAGTTTTGGAATAAAAAAATTTGATATTGAAGTAGAAAAGAAATGTGGATTGGTTTCTGTGGTTTGAATGATCAGATCAGATGGGAGTTTCCTTGTTCTTCCTAGCTTAGGAATTTTATGGTTAAATGTCTAGCTGACAGAGTTGTGAGTTGTTTCTGGTGGTGAGCTGGAATTGTCCTGCTTTCCAGTCATTTTTACCAACTTGGGTTTAGTTTGCATAGCAGCCATAAAAGATGTGCTGAGCTACTTTCAAGCTGTGGCATATGCAAGATAAAATCCTCATTCCTCAAAAGAAGTCATGTGATTAAAAAATGGGATTTGTTGCTTCTATATAAACACTGAAGTGATGGCCATTTGGTCATCGTTGTGTTTCTTAAACTTTTCACATGCAAAATTGAGAAAAGCTTGTGGATGTAGTAATGTGATATACTACCTCCTCTTCATGTTTTATTGGGCATAATAGGGTTTATCTTCAGTCCCTGTTGAACCTAAGAACTGAGTTGAGCATAGAATTGTTTTTTATGATTTTCTAGAAATTATTATTTCTTTTTAATCATTCAAGTTTTTTAGCCTGCTTTATTCCCACCTAACACAGACTTGCAGTTTGTGGTGTTCCCATTCTACTTACCTCGAGGGAGAAATAGAAAGAAAAAATAGGTAAAAAACATTGTCATGATCAAGAATTTTGTTTCTTGTAAATCATCATTATGTATTTGGTTTCAAAGAGTGATATTTGTAAACTTTTCCCTCCATTATTACATTGTTTCTCTTTAATGTTCTTTTTTTTTTTTTTTTGACCAGTTTTGAGCTGGTCGGTCATATTTTTAGAATTTTCTTATCTAGTACATAAAGATTGAAAATATGGCACATTCGAATTTTCTGCAGATGATTCGAATTTCACTGACCTAACAAGAAAAAATAAGTGATTGAGTCCTGTGATTTCTGCATCTTTAGTTTGTTGCCAACTTTTTGTTTCTATCTCTGAATCTAGCTCCTCTGAAGAATGCGATCGACTGGGCATCTAGACCTCCAAATGTTTGGGCTGGTAAGCCGGCTGCCATTGTAAGCGCTGGAGGAGGTTTTGGTGGAGGAAGAGCACAGTATCATTTGCGCCAAATTGGGGTTTATCTTGATCTTCATTTTATAAACAAGCCGGAGTTTTTCTTGAATGCATTCCAACCTCCGCAGAAGTTTGATAGTGATGGCAACTTATTGGATGCTGAAGCCAAGGAGAGGTTAAAACTGGTTCTTTTATCATTGCAAGCATTTACTTTGAAACTTAGTGGCAAGTGTGAATAAATCCATGCAAAATCAAATCCCTGCTCCAGAATAAATACTGCTAGATACCGCATTCTTCTGTTGCTCCATCGCACTTTAGGCATGTGTTAATGTATGTTCACTTGACAGCATTTATCAAATTGATGTGCAGTTATTTCTACTTTCATGGGTTGAAATGAAGAAACCCAGAAAATACTCTTTTGTGTTACCAGTGATTACATTTTAATTTGGATTTATGATGGTGATTCTGACCTCAAGTATATCTAATCTAAATTTTTCTAGATAATGTTCTACACATTGGAAAGGTTTTATTATTTTTCACTGATACAGCTTGGTGTGCTATGGCGAAAACTCTGCATCAGATGCGAGTCATATAAGGACTTGTAGAGGTCGGGTTCCTCTGGTGAGGATTTCTTCCCTGTCTGCCACTCTTGACTGCTTATTCGGACAGGGCACTACTTGCTTCTTCCAACCAACAACTCAGTCTCATCCCAACTAAACGGTGTCGCCTACTTGATCTTTGTCCTCCAATCTGCTCTATTCAAGTTCATACTTATACAAGGCCTAAACTATGCATGTCTTTTCTGATTATGCCTCGTAAGATCATTTTAGATTTGTCTCTGGCCTTTTTAGTTCCTTCAATTTGAATCAAATCACTCTTTACTGGAGTATCCAAAGGCCTCCATTGATCATAGTCATGTCACTTCAAACGACTTTCTTGTAGTTTATCATGTATCAGAGCCCAGTTGTCAACGAAGTTACACATGTGGAGTTATGGGTTTTGCTTAAGGGTGTCAAATGTAAACCGAAACATTTTATTGAAATCGAATTGAACTGAATTGAACTTTTAAATTGAAACCATCAAACCATTTTATAGAATGGTTCTGTTCTGGTTTAGAAAAGTGCAACCGTTTAGTAAATGGTTTGGTTTTAAACAATTTAACCATTGGTTTTAAACCATTTGCAAACAGATCTTTATGGTCTCTATATACACTAAACTGGCTAAGCATCTCATTGGATATCTCTCTAGTTTTTTTTTTTTGATGAAAGTGTAATCACACAAGCCACACACCAACACTTGTCAGGTGGTTATTAGAAAGCTTTAGATGGTGTTTTACTTATTATGGTTGATTAGTAGCAAGGTCTTAATTAGTATTTGGGAAGTCCTTAAAACCATCAAAATACCCATTGGATGCTAAAAAGTTGCTTTAGTAGTACTTCAACTTCTTAAACCGTGATTGGTACTGTTCGAAGCAGGTATTACCTATATATCCTCTGCAACTCAGTCACTTACTTCCTGGCCAAAGAGGTCTTTTTTTTTTTTTGGTTTTTTGTTTTTTGGTAAATGGCATACCTATACCTATAGCATAATCAAATGCTGAATGTGCATTTATTTTTAACGAACCTCTGATGAATATTCAAAGGCCTTTTTTTAGGCTTTTTTGATTGGATTTTGATTTTAGACAATGAATTAAAGAATACGAAAAGGATGTACAAGAATAACGTCGAAGCATATTCAAACGAAAAACAAATAAATGAATGACTTGAAACTTTACTTTTGACATTGCCATTAGCCGAGAACAACACTAAAGACTTTGAACTAAGGATTTACCTTCGACATGACCATCAGCAAGAATCCTAAGCCAAAGTCAGGAATAAAAAGAGAGAACTAATAATCCACTCAAGAAACAAAACGATATCGTGGTCTCTGTTGATAGTCCCAGCTTTATCTAGAGTGATAAAACTCGGGTTAATTGTCCAATAATTCGAAATTTGGAAATCAACTCCTTTCTTAACTAAAATATCCACTGTTAGTCTCCATCTATACATATCTCATGTTTTAGATAAACATTTAAAACCCGAGATTACATGTTAATATCAACACATCTCCGATCCGGGGAATTGTGTTTACCATTATTTCCACTATCCCTTTCTTTTAGAGGTTTAGCCCATTAGAGTGTCAACCTTCGAGATTTGACCTGGTAGAGCGTTTGCAGCTTGAATCGGCGGGGTTTTGCCGCACCTCCATCCCTTGCGTGGTTAATTCCCTTTCTGCACTTTCATGAGAAGGGAGACGACAATGATGATTTTGTTTTCGGTAGTCTAAAATATTCTATTTAGTTTAAGTAGTTGTCATCTAGATATGGGTCTAAGATCCGTATATGTTTCTCTGTTTTAAAAGGGAGAGAAATGACCCACAATAGATAAGGCAGGGGTCTCCCAGATTTTGGGTATATAGGTTAAAAGTTGTGTGATGGCAAGTTTTTACACACCTAGCCCCGTTCAATCGGAGGCTGATCTCTTTCTATTTAGACCATTCGTACTAATATCACTTGCTTAATAACTAACATGCTAAAAAGCTATTTTAGGAAAAAAGAGATTTATTGAGAAACTATGTGGAGAATGAAATATCTCTGAGTCAGCTAGGTGTGATGATTTGTCAATAGATAGATAGATAGATTGATAGATAGAGGTGTTGTTCTCTGTGCCACATTGCAGGCTGTGCCCAAGCATGGGGGTGGGTGCAATGACCACCCTGCTCCTCTGCACATGCTGCCTATGTGCCTGGCCGCAGCTTGCGCTGCAGCACAAAGAACATTCTCCAGAGAGAGAGAGAGAGAGAGAGAGAGAGAGAGAGAGAGAGTTATAATTCTTATTTATTAAGATAGAAGTTGCTAGAGAATTTAAAGGTCATCGACTCTAGTGCTTCTTATACTTCCTAAACTCCTCTATCCTCCTCAAGTAGTCTAGCTGATCTAGGCTAATCCAGCTGCTGCTGTTACTGAAGAGGGAGTTCCCCAACGTATATATACATAACAAAGGATTGTGCCAGTCGATCTTGGTTGGATCTGAGAGAGTAATCATTTACCACATTCTTCTTTCTTTCCCATGCCTTCTAGAACTAAGTATTCCGAGACCTGGGGCTCCGGGGTGCACTACCTATCAGCTCCCTCACTGTCTCTTTGTTGCTAAAATCCCAGCCATCCAGGGACCCCTTAATGATCGTGCCCCCAAAACGGAAGGTCAGTGCACAAAATAAAATCAATTGGGGTAATGGTCATCTCCCCACAAGTGAAATGAAAGGTGTGGGTAGACGACTATCTTCTCTCCACCAAAGCAAAATAGATTAATAGAGGTCTAAGTCACAGTTGCGAGACTGCAACTACATAAAGTCCTCAAAGCCCATCTCCCTAATCCATTTGTGAACGGAAGGACCCGTAATTCTTCGGGTGGATTTGGAGCTTGAGTTGCTGTGTCAGTTCTAAATTGAAGCTTCGCTAATATTAGTCTAAGCCACTCAAACGATTTTCTTTTCTACACGAAAGTTGTAGGCAGGTGAGTCTTCTGTCTTTTGGTTTTTATTTCATATTTTTCTGATTTTTTTTTGGCTGAGCACGTGTCGCTGTTGCCCTTTGTGGGGCAGGTGTTGTGCAGAGGTGTATAGTTTTCCGATTTGTCTTTCTCATGAACTCGATCTGTCCATCACTCTATTCCCAGTAGGTCAGAGATATATCCCCCACCCCTTCTTTTTGGTTCTTTAGTATTGATTTACTATTTTTCTTGATTTTTTCGTAGAATTTAAGAAAAATTTCACCGTTTTTCCTTTATTTTCATTATAGGAGTTCCATCGCCTTCAACCCTTTTTAATCTTTTGAGTTGATTGTTTTCAGCATGTATTTTTTCTTATCTAAAGAGAGTTCTGGCGTTATTTTAACTGATTTTCCTTTACTATAATTTCTAGTATGTGTATGATGATCTCCTGCTTGTTAGCATAGAATGTATTGCCCTACATTATACCTTGCATGCTTAATTTAAATTCCAATATACTAACCTTGCAAGGCAAAGCTGGAGTTAGGTATGCCATCTGTCCCCTTTTTACAATTTATTGTGTGTGATTTCCAAACATTTTTTTTTATTTCAATTTAGGCTCATCCAAAAACATTCAACCTAGGGTAGAAGTCCGGTTTTTACTAGGTAGACCGAGGTGCCTAACACCTTCCTCGGACAACAATCTGACACGGACCCCAACCTTTGGATTGGATCACTTCAGATGGAGTTAAATTTGTTTTATTTTTAGTAAGGATTTTAGACTTTAATTTAGATGGTGACTTCTTTTCAATGAGACCTTGAGGTTTGGTTTCACCCCCAAAACCCATCTTGTCCTCACAGTATGGTATTAATATGAGATACTTGTATCGAGCCAGTATTTGGTACGGTATCAGTATGGGATATATGTGCATCGTACCGGTATCTCGAAACCATACTGATTGACACCCTTATGTGTCATGAAAATTATGTTATTTTAGTAAAAACAGAAGAGGAAATTGTTTATGTTAATATGGCATTCTATACGTGTTCTTGTTTTTCTCTAACAGCATAAGCAAATTTTTTTTCTTTCAAATTTACCATACAACCTTTGTTGGTACAGAATTAGTCCAAAAATCTAGAAAAATGATTGGGAGATGGAATTCGATATAAGAGACCATCTCAAATATTTTATTTAAAATTTTTCTTTAAATTCCCAAGGACAATAAATAACTTATTTATACTTAGGTGGGGTGGGAGAATTGGGGTGGGAAAAATGATGTGGCACTTCAAAGTCCCATCCAAACCTTGTTTGGTTATCCTCGGTGGTGAACTTACAAAAGTTCAAAGAACATCATTAAATGCTTATGCTTTGTTTGCTGATGTGACACTTCAAAATCTCACATCTAACCTATCCAAAGTTGGACCTTTATCTACTCTATTTTGTGGGCTGCTCCATTTTGCCAAGTTCCTCTAATAGAGGGGGGCGAAAATATCCACCCTACCTCTGCCCGAACACACTACCCGGGTGGGATCCACCCCCCTCTATTAGAGGAACTTAGGGAAATGGAACAGGCAGGAAATGGAGTAGATAAAAATACTCCAAAGTCCCAACAACTTGGTGGGACTTTGGTTACCATTCATGGGATGAAAAGCAATTTTTTACCTCAATATTTCCACCCAACAAAACCCCCACCAACATGTGGGTCCCATCTCTATTGGGCTAGGTCATTTTGGGGAAACAGATCATTTATCATAAAGAGGATGAGCTTCAAGGGAATGATTTAGAGTTCTTGCAGAGTGGAACCATGCAGTACTAGACACGAGATAGATCTTCCAATGATCAAGGCTTTTTTTGAATAAGCCAATTCATTTGGGACCCTACGGATCCATTCTTTTTTCTATTCAAAGATCAGCCCTTTGTCTCTGTGTTTTCACGCCGAGAATTCTCTGCAGATGAAGAGATGTCAAAGGGGCTTCTTACTTCCCAAGAGATCGGAAAGAACACCAACGGCGAAAGCACTTTGTTGGGCCGACAATGACACTGAGGGACGAAAGCTAGGGGAGCGAATGAGATTAGATACCCTAGTAGTCCTAGCCATAAAGGATGGATACTAGGCATTGTGAGTATCGATCTGTGCAGTGTTGTAGCTAACGCGTTAAGTATCCCGCTTGGGGGAGTACGTTCGCAAGAATGTTTAGTAGATCTGTTCCGCCCAAAGTGCGAATGGGCTCGGGTTATGAACTTATAATCTGATGATCGAGTCGATTCCATGATTATAAGTTCATTCCATACCAGACTAGACCGGAATATGGTTATGTACATTCTCATTATGAGAAGGGGTCATTTGAGCGTATGTAAATAGAGAATATGTTTACATATGGATCCCTACGTCGTTACATTCCATTTAGGATTAGGAAAATCTACCAAGGGCTATAGTCAAAGTGATCCTCCTATTTTCGGGATATATGAGAGTTCGATCATTTATGTATGATTCCTCGACACTCAACTTTCCAATACAAAGGGTTTTGAAGAGAAAAATCCTTTCTTGGGCCCTATTAGTTGATAGAGAATCACAATGGGTTTACTAATGAGTCACGAAATGCTATTGTTCTTACATATGATTTGATTTTTGCTTTCCCCCCCCCCCCCAATTTTCAGAAGTAATTCGTGAGATCGTGCACCTTTCTTTCCTAGTTTTTAGTTTGAAAAATAAAAAGAGAAGAAAGTCTGCAGCTGGTTGGATCCAACCTATTCTTGAAAAAACAACTCGCACAATTTTATCCCAATTTTGCTGAGGGAGCAATCCCATTTTTCACCTTAAATTGGTCAAAATATACGAAATTCCTTACTTTTCGTGAAGGATTAGATCCAATAACAAGGGGTCTATGGCTGACCGATATTGCACACCATCATTGAGCTATTGCAATTCTTTTTCAGATACTGGGTCACATGTATAGGACACTTGGGTCACTGATCATGGTCTGAAAGATACTTTACTAGCTCATGAAGGCCATCAATAATCCCACCCCACTTTCCCTTCTAAACAAAACGAGACGTTATGATAAATAGTATTTTCTTGGGCAGCAACCATCTCTTATTTAAATGAATCTAGCATGGTACAATTGAGGTGAGGGGAGGGGGCTTAAGGCTTTACCTACTAACCTATTCCCGCTTGGGATCGATCCCCTGGCCCCTAATATTAGGACACCAAAGAATGCCAATGGCTTAGGATTCCCTAAAAGACCCTGAAATTCGTCAACATTTCTCTATACTTCTTTATATTTTGTCCCTGAAGAAGCATAAAATAGAGGAGACCCACCAACAAAATGACACTACTACATTTGCAACACCTGTAAAATTCTCCTCCACAAAATAGAAATCTAGAAGAAGATATATATATGCCAAATCTGAGCAATGAAGAGATCTGAAAAGTGTGAGGCAAGAAAAGAACGACACTCTTCACTCCGTACACTGCTCTGCATGGTAACACGTGACAGTCATTATTGGGACTTTGCACCTATCCACCTAAACACAAACTAGGGGTAACCCTAACCCTAACCCCAACACACGTGTCAATCAATTTCTTCACTTTACTCATTTCTGAAAACCTATCTATCTATTATTAATGAATCCACCACAGCTAGAGATTATACAGAATCTTTGTACGACCAAACGAGAGGTTTATAGCAAGACACGTATCATAGGGAATCTCTGTCTTTAATATTCTCTTACTCTTCTTTGCCTCCTTTTGCCTTTATAATGTAAACAACACAACACAAACGAGAGAGCTGATTACTGCTCTCGATCTCTACATTCCTTGATCCTTCTTCCTTCCTTCCTCCCTCATGTCCCGTCACCGGCGTCAAGCATCTCAGGCACTCCCAACTATTTTTGGTGTCATCGATGAACAACAACCCATGAGGTCTCAAGCACTCCCAACCACGTTTGTTGTCATAGATGAACAACCCATGAGGCTACCTGATGTTACCTTTACCGGTGTGTCTGATACTACTGGTGTTCTTGGCCATGGTGTTGTTGATGGTGGAAATAATAACAATAAGTTGACTCATCTGCCACCTTCAGTAGATCAGAATGTGTTGGTGAAGAAGAAGAAGACGAAGAAGCCACCAGTAGAGGACTAGAGGAGTCATAGATCATGTGCAGTAGTTTCAAGTTGAGTTATTAGTAATGTTTCTTCAAGGGTGGAAGTTGAACCATGTGGGTGAGGAATCTAGCTTTTGTTTGCTTTTTTTTTTTTTTTTTCATCTTTCCAAGCTCTAAAATAATTTTATCTTATTTTTTTTTATATGTTGGAGTCATGATTTAAGGTTTGAATGAAGAGTTTTAGAGTTTCATGTTTTCTTCTAATAAAGGTATTAAGCTTTTATCTTAAAACCAATTGGTTCAAAGTGGGGTGATTTCTTGTAGTTCTTATATTTGATAGACGGAACACCCACAATCGATGTGAGATTACCAACACCCACAACCGATGTGGGATTACCTTAATACTCCTCCTTATGTGCAGACATTCTTGTGGGTTCTATCTTCGTGGGTCGAGCAGGGCCCATCATCGACAAATACCCAATGTATCCGGTCTAATACCATATTAAGCTTTCATCTTAAAACCAGTTGGTTTAAAGTAGGATGGCCTCTTGTGACTCTTATACTTGATAATCAGAGCATCAACCCACAACTGATGTAGGATTAACTCAAAAAAGAGCAAGCATCCATGCAACAACACCACCACCAACAACAACCCATGCTCCATTCCAGTTGAATGATTGACATTAAACCACAAGCATCATTATGGATCACTAGTGCTTCTTAGAGGTCATTTTATGATGGGGTTGGGGGTTTAAGAACTGTAACCCAATATGGTGTTATTCCATATTTTCTGTTGTGAAATATCATTTTCAAGCTAGTGTTCTGGATTTGGAACTTAATGGTGTTATATTTATATATAGAGTTGACCTATTAGATATGTAAGTAAACTATAAGATCTTTGACAATAAGTGCAATATTAGATCAACTAACTCTATTGTTTGGAAAGTCATATTTGAAACCATGCCACAGAGAATAAGAGTAGGAGAGAATTTGGCTTCCACTTTTGACAGCCGCCCTTAAACTACCTCACACTTAATTTTGATAACTTTTTGCCTTTAATCTTTTTAACCACCCACTGATTTAATTTCTTGTATTATGCATAGAAAGATTTAATTGCATCTAAGACAAACTAAAAAAAAATTAAGGTAAAAGGTTTTGTGTACAATCGTGTATGGTGCATGATTGTACCTACAACCGTTGAATGGAGATGAGAATCGTATATTGTATACGGTCATGTTCATCCAACGGTTGAAAGTACAACCGTGCACATACACGACCTTGTATGAAAACTTTCCCCAAAAGATAAATATGGTCCTTTAAGGCATTTTTATCTTTCTTGGATCCTTTTACTTTTAAATGCACCCAAAATTTTTGCAACATCAGTTATTGTGCAATCATTGATGGCATAATAAAGGTCTCTTGCTTGAGAGCAAATCCTTTGTTGCTTAGGCTTTGAGAAAATTCCTGCTAGAATGCTAAGAAGACTGGTTCCCAATATAAGACTCCAGTTGCTCCCCACACCCACACTCACACTCACACAATTTGGATGGAATTAAAAGCAGACTTTAAGAACCCTAGGGTTGCCATGGAGTTCCATTGATTGCAACCATTAGGGCTAAGTAAGGTTGGATAGCTATCTACAAATGTTGAGTTTTAAGATGGAAAACACCAGAAAATAAAACTGAGTTTTTTAGTAAAAAAATGTATTGTGTAGCTCATTGGATGATAAAATACACATTTTACCTTTTTGTTTTTAACATTTTCTTACTGATCACATTTTTCATGTGTTTAATTTAACTTAAAAAGTTTTTTTTTTAAATGTTTGGTGAAGCAATATTACTTTTTCGGTTTTTTTTTTTTGTTTTGGTGGGGGATGAGTGAGCAGTAATTAATTGAAAAGGATTTTTGGATAAGGCTAAAATGCTTTATCCCACTAACATGTGTTTGCTAAGGAGTGGGCAATCTCAGATGCCTTAGGATTCTTGTTGGTTGTTGAAATTGCACTTTGCAATAACTGTACCCATGTGTACTTAGACATGACAGCAATCATTCCCAACTAAATCAAAGATATATAGTATGACATGAGAATTCTTGAGGATTTACTACGGCTAAAAAGGACATATGCCACACAAGGCTCTTTGAGAATAATAGGCTTTAGATTCATCCATAATAGAGGTCTAAGGTCTCAATAACAAGAAGTCGTCACCTAAATTGAAGTATAGGATCTACCAACAAAACAATTGATTTTGCTTTGAATTGATCTAACCTAGGATTGGATTCATGTCAAATTACGGTCCGAGGAAGGTTTAGATACCTTAGTCCACCCGGTTGAACTAGGTTGAATCGGACATCCATCATAAATATGTTAATCAGTCATTATACAAAAATAAAATAAAGAAGAAGAGACAAACAAGGCTCACCTCTATTTAACTACGCTATGAAAGGGTTAGTATACTAAAAAAAAAAAAAAAGAATTAAATATGCAAAACCTGAGGTTTAATTATTGTTATGCCCTAAGACAATATATGAGAAGGTTAGCAAACATGTTAAAATTTACAAAAATTCCATTACCCAAGCAAAACATGACATACCACCATTATCAGAAAGAAAGCAATCAAGAACTAAATCATAGCCATATGCTGATGATATCCCATGCATCAAACAACGAATGACGTGAACAAATAAATGTAATAAATATCATATAAATTCCTGTACATGCAAAATTACCAAAATACCCTTATATATAATCCTAGCTTTAACATGTCACCGATAAAATCTGTGAAAAAATGATGAAAGACATTATAAAACACCAGACAGTCATCACCTAAACATTAGAAAACCAGAACAACAAAACAAAACCCAAAAACGAAGAAAACAAAACCATGAAATTTGTCAATAGAATATAAAAATTTAATGAAAAATAGCAAAAGTCATTGGAAAAATCCCAAAAATCACAGATGAAAGCTAAAAGAACCTAGTAATGGTTCGTAATCTCGGATTGGATCGGTGGATATTGGCTGGATTGGATTGGTATCGGCCATGACCGATCCCGAGATTAGACTGATCCATCAAGGTATTCCTGGATCGATCAACTCAGTTGGATCAGCCGACCGATCCAATCCTTGCCATTTTTTTTTTTGGTGGGTTTTTTGACCTTTTTTTGAATTGTTTACCGATCTGTACCTATTTTTAATATTTTATTAATATTTTTTGACCGATTTAATTCCGATCCAGAAAAACCTAGATTTTGATCATTTTTTACCGATCTAGATCAGTATCGGATCGTTATCAGCCATGACCGATCCCGAATTCGATACCTGGATTTTGAACCTTGGAACTTACTATCTTAATATACAAAAAGCTCCATTGAGAACTAAACGAATACTCTAATTCATGGCATGTTGTCCCTGTCCCACTAATGGGTAGCAGCGATGTAATGTTAGTATTTGGAGTACAATGGATTAAATTGAATGAAGTAAATTAGAAAGAGCTTACCAAAAAAAAAAGATTCACTTAGTTCCAAAACTCCTGAAGAGTGTAGAGACATTAGAGTAGGTTAAGCTCAGGTTTGGACGACCTCCAGTCTGCACAACATTGAGGGACTTACAAAATAAGGAAAATTCTCTCTGTTTCTATTTTAGGGACTCTTAGTAGGGATTAAGATCATTTTTGTAGATACCAAAACATCTAAAAGGGGCTTCTTATTTATATCCCAAGATAGTACCCAGGTCTAGGACTCTGTTCCCCATTCAGAGGCTCCTTGATCCTAAGAGGATAGGGTAATCATTGGTTAAGAATGAAAGTAGACTACATCGAGCAACGTAGACCAAGGACGTAGTGGACTTCAAGTCAAATGGCTGCCTCCATCATGTCCGCTAGGATCATTTGAAGGGTTTAGGTAAGTCCTTTAATTGACAATGGCGAGATAAGGCCAATGCACATGCTACAAATCACGAACTCAAGAGACCACAAATCTGCAAATTCCCAGGATCAAATGCCAAATGGGAATAATCCGATAAGCAACGAAGGTTGGCCGGCAACTGGTGTCAAGGGCACCGGTGGATTCCTATTGAGTGCCAACTCTAGCCAATGAACTTGGTTGACTTGGGCCAGCAATAGGGTTTGGGCTTGGTTCAAGTGTGACCCCAAACCAAGGCCAAGCTTGGTTTTGGGTTTGGGCTAGGTCCCACCTATATGATAAAGCCATTTTGCCATTATTTTCAAAATCATTTTTAATCGTTTTTAAATCCTTTGATCATCCTAAGGATTTGGAATATTGCTGGGGCACGAGGAATCTCGAGAGTTATTAAATAGGGCTGCAACAATGTCAGGTTGGGACGGGCTTTATAAAACCCTAGTCCAATCCTGAGTCCCCTTAGCTGGGCCCAAACCTGACCCGTACTCAGGGTCGGGCCGGGCTGATCTTGATTAGCCTTGATCATGGGGAAGGGGAAGGGAGATGCTTGGACTAGACTTGGCTAGGGAGAAAATTATCAATTTTTCTTAAAGTAACACTATATTAAAATGTATTATATCACTTATTATCTTCATATATAATATATTATATAACAAAATGTGGGTTATATATATACATATATATTATATCAATATATATTTTATAGTATAATTTAAAACAGGGTTGGGCCGAGCCGGGCCATACTCAGTCCAATGCTTCAACCCTAGCCCGACCCGACCTTGACTCAGTGTTAGAAATTTCCAACCCTGACTTGCCCTCAGGGCCAAGATATCTCAGCTCAGGCCCTGTTCGATCTCAGGGTGAGCCAGGGCGGGTTCGGGTCGATCGATAAGGCCAAACTTGCACCGCTATAAGGGATCATATTGATGCCTTACATCATGATTTTAATATTTAATCTTAGGGGAAGGGTGTGCTGCCAGGATGTGTGGCCTCTGCACTAGCGCAAGGCCAATGATGGTGCAGGCATACAAGGGCATCCAACAAGAGGGGCAGGACGGGCATTCCCCACCCCCGTGTGTGGGTGTAGGGGAACACTGCCAGGCAACTTTCTTTTTCCCTCAATTTTTTTTCATCAAAGAAAAAGAGTGTTGTGACATTGGACTGAAGCGAATACAAGATTTGATATGGGTGCCTGCAGCTCTTATTCCATAACAGCTCATCACCATCTCATAAGGGATTACCACCTTCAATCAAATAACTTCGCATTAATATTTGGTTTATTTGCATTTCTCTTTCTTTTGTTTTCATCTCATCCTTATGTTGTGCACATGTAAATGCATTTGCTATGATGGGAACGTAAAATGAGAATGAATTAACAATTAAATATATTTTTTGGTAGAAAATCATATTCATTCCATGATACCCAAAACAGAATTTGTTATAGGCAGTTGAGAGTATGAAGTCTTTGTCCTTTCAAATTTTTATAAGATCTAATGCAAAAATTTAGCAAATCTTTATCTTCTCTTTTTTGATAGGTTAGCAATTTTTTCTTTTTTTGTTCTAATCAATGGATAGTATGATCTATTTTTTCATGGACTGGAAAAGGATCTTATCCCACCATGGCGGGAGCTGCACCCATGCAGCACCACTAAATGACAAGAAAAATGGGGGTAAGGTAGTCATTTCATAGGTGGGTCCCACATGGGCCCCACATGTGAAATGACCACCTCCCCCTGTATTCAGGGTGGGTTTTGGTGCTGCACAGTGCAGCTCCCGCCACAGCTGCACAAGATCCAAGTCCTTGTTGGCAGAAATTCATATTCATTTTTCTCCTTTTGTTTTTCACATTCTTAAAAGTAAAATGAAAAGTGATCTCAATCTACCAATGAGCTGCTCCACACCACCCCTCAACCCCCCCTCCCCCCACAAAAACAAAAAAGAAAGAAAAAAAAAGAAGAAGAAAGGGATCTAGCAATGAGATGGTGGAGGAAACTGAAACAAAGTAAGTGTTTATTCATGACCAGATGAAAATATTTTGTTTGAAATTGTAATTTTAAATTCTTTTCATTTGAAACTCATAACAATATTAGTAGTCAAATCTTGATTAAACTTGCAATTTGCATGCCATTTTAATGGCATGGTCTTGTGTCTTTTCTTGGTTGCATTGGCTTATTCAACACTTGAAGATCCCACGTGAATCAAACGTTGGAAATATTAACTTTGGGTCCAAGTCAAAAAATTTCATTTTAATTAAGCTATATGATGGGAAATTACCCATTGTCAAAAAATGGGGATACCTTTGTATATTTTATGCTTTCCATTCTAATGCAAACCATTCCCATGGTCAGTTATGTTTTCCACTTGGTCTTATTTTGGGTGTCATTATATTGAAATATCGACTACAAGCTTTTTTCGGTATATATATATATATATATATATATATATGTATACATTTTTTCTAACCTTCAAATGTCTTGGTCACATTTCAATTATGTCCGCACACACATAAACACATATACATTTTTTCTAACCTTCAAATGTCTTGGTCACATTCCAATTATGTCAAGATTTTTCTAATTGGCTTGTTTAAAGCTAATATTGGTGAATAATCTCGCATAAATCTTAGTCCTCATGCAAGTGTTGTAATAAATAGTTCTTGTGGATATTATGCATTAACAACATAAAGTAACGATGGTGATTAATGCCTCTAAATAGTTGAGGGGAACATTGGATGATTATGGTTGGAGGATGACTTGGGGATTTTTGATTAACTTGATTTGCAAAAACATTGTAACACGTTACTTTGGGTCTTCAATGTCACTATTTTAAAACTCGGTAGTTCAACTCTAGTAATGACCAAGTTACTCTAGATCAACTAAGTTCTTGGTGGAATCGACCCTCTAACTCAGCCTCTCTCGATCACTAGGAGATCTAGATTGACAAGATTAACCGTTTTATTTGGCAGATAATCGGAGTCAACACAAGTCAAGACTAAGTTTGTCATACTTAAAAATCTAAACTAATATTTACTTGGCAAATCGGCCAAATTAGTTAGCAGAACTATGGATATTTGTTGACCTTGTTTACTATTTTTATTTATATAAGGATATATATGGAACAGATGATGTATGTGTTAGTGGTTTGATATTTAAAGTGTTTGGTTTGTTTCTTTGTTACATATGTTTCTATTTGTATGATCTAGGAATTATGTTAATATTGTGTATGTTTTTTTTTTTTTTTCTTCTTTCATGGGTGATATGTGTTAGTGTGTTACTATTGAAAGCAGTGATCGGACAACCCCAGATCCTAAAGTCGTTTCTTCATACGATGCTGTCCAACTCCGATGTTCTCCTGCAATCATTGTATGCTCTGGCGACTATCGTCTTATCTCAACAATGGCCGTTCAAGAGGTTGCTCTCTAGCCTTCTTGTCTCTCCTAAGTTAACACAAGAATGATGATTGTTCTTGTGTGTACCGCAACCAAGGCTAGAACCCCTTTCCCTATTATACTCCCATAGGATGTGGCCACATCAGCCAACAAATATTTGTCTATCTAATTATAGGGTCAAAGGGCTCAGAACGGTGGTGCAAATGTATTGGCAAAACGTTGATTGAAAATAACTGTGGATTATGTCCGAAGAGCGCCCAATCCAATCAAAGATTGGTTCAAGTGAGATAATGGGGAAAAGGGGATCCGATGATCTGGTTCATCTCTTAACTCTAGCTCCCCAAAAGTCATAGAAGACAGGCGAGAGAAGGTAACAGTACACAGAAGAAGTGCAAGAAGGCGGAGACGTGAGAAAGGGAGAAGGTGAATTGCAACCATTGTAGAGATTACCTACTGCTTTTTGCTGGTTCTGATTTGTGTTTGTGTTCATAGCAGGGAGATGATATGAGGGGCTCAAAGATGGTTGGAGATGAGGGGCTCAGAAGTGGGGGTTAGGCTTTCACCGTAGAAGCCGGTAATAGGATGTGAAAATAATTTGGTAGTCCGTATTGCCACCACCCACCCTTAATTAGATATATATTTTTTTCATTTCCGTCTTCTTCTCTCTCTCTCTTACTTGTTAACTACGCTAGATCCCCGAGTTTCTCGGACAGGCTGGCCATTGAGTTAGTTTAGTTTCATAGTTTTAAAACACCATTTGACATGCATATTAACATTACAATCAGTTGATTTAGATACAGGTGACACACAATTCAACATTAGGTTAACAAGGTGGTACAATTGCTTAATACTTTCATGTAAGTGTGGAAATCAGTTCTCTCGGTTTATGGTTCGATTTCTTATCAATTTCAATTATAATGGAATCGAATAAAAAATAAGAAATTATCTGTTCTAAGTTCTGAAACTGACTAACAATTATTGATCGGCTTGTTATTGTTCCTTTCTTTTGGGAAATAAAAGAAAAATTAACAAAATATGAAGTTAGATACATCATCCTTTATGGTAGCAAAGCTAGCCTATTTGCTATAATTGACACAAAACATGCATTGTTAAGAGATATAATTACATCCATCTTCAACGAGAAAGATTAAATTGTTAATAGAATTTGAAACAAGTCCTATGGCGGGAGCCTCGTGCACTAGGTACGCCCTTTTGGACTGGATTTGGACGTACCCACTCTTTCCAAATTTAGACCATTTGGCAGTAATGTTTATAAGCAGCTACTTCATGCGCTGTACTTTTCTGCCACATCGGTTGATGATTTGGTAGTATAATTGTTGGATGGACATTAGGGCATGCCATAGATATACAACTTGTCAAATTTAATGGTCTACCTCAAACATTGAGTCCACCATGTATAGGATTTTCATCTTTAATTATTCAAAATCCAATAGACTTCACCTCTCTTTTTTTTTTTTAGCATTATTTGAGGCTTTGCTAGACCTAGAAAATGACAAATGAAGAGATAAAATTCATGTAAAACCTTAACTATAGTTACATAGATGATAATGTGGACAAAATATCCACCAAATTAATTTAAGCCGCAACCAAACTACCACCTGAAAATTATTGTATGTGTGTGATAGAAATGATTCTAGGTATAACTTATTGGAACCATGCTCATCGTTCTTCGTAAGCTTGGAATCGATGATCTGGTAGCGCAGCGGATTCGGATTGGGTTTAAAATCTTTGTATTCAAAATTGAGATCAATCCATAATGAAACGAAACGAGAAACGATAGGTTACTTTAGAACCACTTTTAAAGTTCCTATTCTAGATAATAGTTCTTTCTCTCTTGAGCAACGATAGAAATTAAAGAAGATGAACACTTGAATCCTCAATTTGAACCAAACGAACAACATGAACTATCATCAAACAATTTGAGATTCATAGTTCAAATCAGCACCACCACTCACACTCAGATGAGAGAGAGAGAGAGAGAGAGAGAGAGAGGGAAATTCGACTAAGGGGGGAGGCCTCCAAAATTCGGTCAAGGTGGTGTCTCCCCTCCCCCCCTTTTGGTGTTGTCTATAAATAACTCAACCCATTAGGGGTGAATGGAATCCCAACTTTTAGTTTTCTAAATTGATTGGGAGACTTATTGGTGAAGTTACTTGGTTTGCAATCTATCTTGCTTCCAAAGAAGGAAGATGAGGAGTCTAAAAAGGATTTTGATATCTTTAATTATAGTTGATAATTTTATCAAATAAAATTACTATAATTAAAAAAATAATCAACCTATTTTATTTTCCCAATAAATATCATGCATAATTAAACTCTTTATTTGCATATAAGATCCTCCACTATACAATATCTCATGATGAATTATAGGCATGTAATAAAATACTGCTAATCCCCACTTCATTGTACATGTCTTTATCAAAGATTCTGTGACTACAATTGGACGCCAAAAACGCGATTAAACATCATTGAAATAAAATAACAATGTGTAAAAGAGAATGCCACCTGGTCACACAACGCATGCCACCATTATGCCCTGACACAGGCACATGCAAAATGATCACCGCACCCCCTGGAACACCAGAAAGGTGGTCATTTCGTGCGCTCTTGTGTCAGAGCGTAGGGGCAGTGATTGGCGTGACGGGATGATGTTCTTTCTCCCTAATAATATATACTTGATAATAAGAAAATAATTTTGTAAAGGAAAAATTACATACCCCTCCCTTGTATTATGGCCTAATTACACCTTCTTTCCTTATATTTCCTCAATTACACTCTAACCCCCTCTGCTTTGCAAAAATTACTATTACACCCCGATCGTTAGCGTCTGTCTATTAAGTGCTGACGTAGCTTAGTAAAAATCTCATAATCCCTAAATTAACCCTAGATCCTTGTACGATGACCCATTTACCTTTTTTTTTATTTATTAAAAACGAATAAGACTCACTTCCCTTTCTTCTTTCTCCCAACTTCATCTTCCACCTTCTGAATCTTGCAATTGCCGGCAACGTAACTCCCTCCCATTTAAGGGTGTCAATTGGGACGGTTCCTGGTATTTGGAATGGAACGATACCGGTACCGGTACCAAAAGTGCCAATCCCAGTACCGTCCCATTTAGTTAACGGGACCAAACCAAGATCCCAGTCCCGATTACTAGTGGAATGGGATGGTACCGGTTCTTAAACGGTTCTAGGCACTGTAGAAAAAGGGAGAAGAAGTTTAATTGTTTCTAACAAGGCGGGTTTATTAGTGTTGTGGAATTTTTTCACTATCATGAAATCTAAGTTGTCTACTGCTTTTTATAAAGCAACTTTTATTATGAAATCATAGTTTCAAACTCCCTAAGATCACATGTAATAAGCTTTTCATTTTGTTTAAATCTAGAGAAGTCCTACAAAATGGAAGAATCCCGTTGTGTTCCTCTTTGACTTTCCCAACCAAAACTCTATTTATCACACATGTCACATGGTAGTATGGTACGAAGTACGAAGTGCAAAAAGGAAGAACATGGTAGACGTAGTTGATCGAGGGAGGAGGGAGGAGGGAGTAGCACTGCAGCAGGTTCTGTGAGGAGAGATTTCAAGCTATAGCTGTTGACCTATTGTTCCTCTTCATATTCAAAAGGCAATTAGTGAAACCCCAATGAGTCGTAATTCTAATACCTTTTTTTTTAACAAAAAGATCTTATATACTCTTTATTTTTAAACGGTACTAGTAGTTTCGATACCATCCGGTACCTAATTGGTAGTTCGGTACTGGTACCGTTGGGAGTCCCGTCTCAGAACCGTCCCATCCCATTTATCATTCGGTACCAAAATCAGATACCAGTACCGTCCCATTTACTAATGGGATGGTCCGGTACCAGGTTTTAGCGGGACGGTATTGGGACGGTTCCCGGTTCCGATCCCAAATTGACACCCTTACTCCCATTGCCTGAGTTTTAGGCTCTGCGGCTAGAGAAGCAAGGTATCGAGAAGGTATGTCTGAAACTCCATCTTCTTCCTCTGGTTTTAAGAGAAGCAAGATGTCGGAGAAAAAAAATTTTGAAAATTTCATGTTCCACCCCTGGGATTTGCCTTAATTATCCTTTCACCCATGAGGTTTGGAAATTTTCATTTACCTCCCCTACTTACCAAACCAATTAACAAAAACACCCAGTCCGTTTAACGTGTATCCATTGACTGTACACTTTAAACATTAAATTATATTTTAATTTACCAAAATGCCCTCATCTTCTCCAAATAGTTTAAGATTTTAAAAAAAAAATCCCTTCTTGGGATGAAATTCAAACCCTGCCGTAGATTCCACCGAGTCACCGAGGTTTTGGGGTAAATGACCGCATCTTTCCGATCAGAGATGGAAACGGCACTCCTGATCTCTGCACGCATCCCTTCCAACAAACGTAAAAGCTTTGAATTTTCAGAAGAAAAAAAATATTTATTTGTTGGTAAGCTTGCAGGTTAATTGGTCTCCGTTTGAGGAAGAAGAACCAGAGAAGGCAGAGGAACTAAAGTTTGCATTTTGATGGGAATAGTGGTTGATTCCCAAAATGAGGGTGTTGATAGTAGTGGTGGAAGATGTTCATGGGGATTTCGAAGTTTGATGAGGAGAAAGCAGGTCGATTGGGCTCATGCCAATGGAGAGGGACACCACCAGTTGGCCAAGGAATTATCTGTTCTTCAGCTCATTGCAATTGGTAATGATTTTAATCTTTCTCTTTCAGAATTCAGAGTTTTGGTTTTGAGTCTCTCTCCTCCCTCTCTCATGGATTTAGGTACCTGAGGATCCAAATTGGTATCCTCTACCGCCGAGCTGCAGGAGGACGGTACTGCCCAGACACAGCACGGCGGGGAATGACCGCCTTACCCCTGCCTGAACGCCTTGCCCGAACAGAGGTAAGGTGGTCATTCACCGTCTTGCTGTGTCTCGGCAATACCATCCTGCCGGGTAGCTTGGCAGTAGAGGATCCAAATTGGGTAGCAGAGCCATTGACTTGGTTCCTGAGGTAAATATTTTTATCTATTGGTTAAACTTGCATTGTGGCTTTTGTCTGTTTTTTTATTTTTGATGGAAGGCTTTTGTCTGCTTTGTTTATTACAAATTGATCAATTACATTTATATTTGGGGAAATATCATCCCCCTCTCCTCTAAGTTTTCATAATATCAATTCAATCCCCAAGTTTTGGAAAATGATAATGCCCTCCTCTACTTTTTAAAGATTCTATCAAGTGTATCCTAACCGTTAAAAAATATTATTAAGTGATGATGTGGCATGTACAAAATTTTTAAAACCCCAAAATACCCTTAATATAATTATATTCCAATTTTGCCCACCCCTACTTTCCCTTCTTCTTCTTCATCACCACTTCTTCTTCCGCCAGCACCACCATCATCGCCACCACTCTTCCACCGCCAGCACCACCGCCAAGAGTCTAATTACTATTGAACCCATATTACAAACAAAGTGAGTAGTACGAGACAACAAATCAAGATACCTTGAGATCTCTAGGTAACTTGGAAGCAACGACAGTGGAATGCTGCAAGCAGTTCGCTTGATTGACGATTGCTTTCACAACATTTGGGTGACAGTGGCGGCAACAAGGATCCGACTCATCTACTTCCATTTGTGGTACTTCCATCTTACTTCCAAGCCTCCACAGATCGCCATGTGTCAAAGCAGTCATCCAACGTTTGAAAATGAAAGTATTCAAAAAATTTCAAATTTTCATTCAAACCCTTATGAGACCATTGAACCGTGACTTAAACCCTTAAACAACCCAACCCAACCGGCTCAAAGGTTACTCAAACCAAACCCCAAACCCCAAACCCATCTTCTCCCAAATCCCTAAACTCTACGAAACCCAAACCCATCTTGTTTCTCCTCTTCTTCTTCTTCCTCCCAAAAACTCATCAGCTCTGCTCCGCTCTGTTACTCTCTTCTGCTTTTCTTTCGGAAATTTCAAAGAAGCCTTGCAATCGTTCCGGTTGGGTTACATAAATTCAAAAAAGCCTTATAGGTGTTCTTGCTCTCTTTCTGTTTCAAACCCAACAAAACTCTGCCTCTCCACTTCAAGCTTTTCGTAATGGCGAGAGAGAATGAGAAGCCAGGCTAGCATCGACCACATGATTTATGTGGGACCCCGCCGCCCCCCATCCTATACAACCACGTGCGTCTCCAAACTCCAGTCACACTAATACACCATCTCGGTATTCCTCATTTGAGTCAATTCCTCTCCTTTCTTCTCCTCTTCTCCCTTTCGTTATTCACTTCAATCTTTCATCTTCTCCTCCTTTATCTCTTTTATTATTCCTTAAACACAATCCTTCCTTTCTCCTCGATTACAGAGACTGTGAATTCAAATCCAGCCTTGCCTTTCCTTCTGTTCCTATTATTTCCAATTGGATCGAAATTAATTTGGTGATTGTAGATCCGTTTTAACCCACCACCACCACCTCTCTCTCTTTCTCTCTTTGTGTGAGGTCACATTTCACACGAGAGAATAGACAGAGAAGATAGAACAAAGTGTGATAGTCAATGTGATTGATCTTGGAGGAACGATTTACCCGAGTTTATTGTTGGAAACAGATGTTTTGGATGACAATTTTGTTAACAATTTAATATCTCTGTAGCTAAAACAAATGAAGCAATTAGCGGTAACTATTATATTAAACCGGAACGATTGCAAGGCTTCTTTGAAATTTTTGAAAGAAAAACAGAAGAGAGTAGCGGAGCGGAGCCAAGCAGTTGAGTTTTTGGGAGGAAGAAGAACCCGTAGAGTTCAGCGATTTGAGAGAAGACGGGTTTGGGGTTTGGTTTGAGTAACCTTTGAGCCGGTTGGGTTGGGTTGTTTAGGGGTTTAAGTTACGGTTCAATCGTCTCATAAGGGTTTGAACAAAAATTTAAAATTTTTTGACTACTTTCATTTTCAAACGTTGGATGACTGCTTTGATACGTGGCGATCTGTGGAGACTTGGAAGTAAGATGGAAGTACCATGAATGGGAAGTAGAGGAGTCGAATCCCGGCAACAAACGGTTACTAAGAAAAAGAAACTAAAAATAGGGGAAAGTAATAGATCAGAGTAGACGGGTTAATGAAAATGGAATAGATCCTTAGAGGGTTCTTGTAGAAATAGAACATGGAAGGACTGGGATACTCTTTTCGCTTTTGCAAGATCTTAGCAGCAAGTGGTCCTGTGTATATTTATGGTGGAGGAGTGTAATCGAAAAGAGGAATTTTAGGAAAGACATCGGAGCTTTCCTACAAAGGAGCTTCTCTTTGATGAGCTAATTGAGAGAATTTATGATGACTACGAAGAAAATCTCTTCCATAATGCTCTTGTGAATAAGCCTCTCATCATCTTCGATTACTCTTGTCTTCTTTGGTTACACTGTAAACAGAGATTGAGAACGAGACAGAGAGAGTGTGACAATAGTGGATGTAGATTCCGATGATTTTTGCGGAGTGGCAATCTCGTTGGAGAAAGGTAGTGGGCAGACCTGATTCCTAAGAGGGGTTTCGCAGAGGGGTTTCGGTTGCGTGCTCACCACTACGCTATACGACGTGTATATATATATATATATATATATATTTCGAATCATAACGGGCATTTGCTGCAAATCACAGGGGACTGTGTTGCGCAAGAATCTCAAGCTTCCCCTGCCCGCGCTTCGCCATAGCAAACTCCAACCCACCACGGAAGGAGGAGCACGGAGTTCGCCGCTGCGCAAAACCCTCTCAGAACTAAATTTTCTTCGCTCCAACGGGTGGGTTTCACCTCCACCTTTGGATTCTCATTGGTGTTTTTTATTCTAAAATTTGATTTCTTAGAAAAGATATACTTGTTAGAAACCCTTTCCTATTTCAGTAATTGCACTGAAATGCTTTGAACCAGTTCCTCGAAATTTCGTATTGTTTTATTTTGAATCAGTTCCCTGAAATGCTTATGTGGTTTTTTGTCCTTTTATCTTGATTACGTTTCTGTTTCTTATTGTTCTTTGAAATTTCATTTTTTGTTTTATTTTGAGTCTTTTGACTGTTCATCTTATGCGATGTTATGAGTCATTTTTTGTGATTCAACCGTTAATGTTTTATGATTAATCTACTATAAAACGACTAACCTGTGTTTATACGAAGTTACTTGTCTTTGGATTTGAGTGAGTTTTGACGTTTGGAAGAACGACTCATTGTGAGCTGGGTTCCTTTCACCTAACTCCTTTTCTTGGCGGTGGTGCTGGTGGTGGAAGAGTGGTGGCGATGATGGTGGTGCTGGCGAAAGAAGTGGTGATGAAGAAGAAGGGAAAGTAGGGGAGAGCAAAATTGGGAAAGTAGGGGAAGGCAAAATTGGAATATAATTATATTAAGGGTATTTTGGGGTTTTAGAAATTTTGTATATGCCACGCCATCACTAAATGTCATTTTTTAACAGTTAGGGTATGGTTGATAGAATCTTTAAAAAGTAGGGGAGGGCAGTATCATTTTTCAAAACTTGGGGATTGGGTTGATATTATGAAAACTTAGAGGGGAGGGGGATGATATTTCTCCTTCATATTTTTTCGGTTTCTATTCATTAAGGGAAATATCATGCCCTCTCCTCTAAGTATCCATAATATCAACCCCACTCCCAAATTTTGAATAATGATAATGCCCTCCCCTACTTTTGAAAGATTCTATCAATCGTACTCATTCTGTTAAAAAATGTTGTTAAGTGATGACATCAGCCTTAATATATTCATTTAAACCCCAAAATACCTTTATGTAATGTGATATTTCAATATTATCCCTAATAACAAGAGATTAAAATAAAAAAAACAAT
Organism: Telopea speciosissima; assembly: GCF_018873765.1. Lineage (NCBI taxonomy): Eukaryota > Viridiplantae > Streptophyta > Magnoliopsida > Proteales > Proteaceae > Telopea > Telopea speciosissima. The sequence continues at coordinate 13,235,004 of NC_057925.1, read as the reverse complement.
AATACCCTCATCTTTAACCTTGTATCCTTCTTCTTTTTTTCTTTCTTTCTTCTTCTTCCTCCCGCAACCCCACCCACCCCCACTCCTCTACAACCATGGCTGCCATTACTGTGAGCCTATATATTAAAAAATTAAAAAACAACAACAAAGGCAGCCAAGGCTGCCATTATCATTAAACACATACTTGGGCCTGCAATTATCGTAAAGCTCTCACAAGGGCATGCAACTAGTGGTAGCAAAGGCCGCTTGTACAGTGGCACCGGGATTAACACATGTGGTGGCCGAGGTGGGCTCCTTCCTTCTCTGGTGATCTAAAAAAAAATCGATTTGAAGGTGGCAAATTTGGGAATTTTTTGGAATGGTGAAATCGATTTAGTTTTCATGCTACACCGGCATAGAGTTCGCCAGAGTCCAACTATTGTTCGCCGGTGTTGTGGATGTCAATCGGTGTCGACAGCAACCGCAATCAGAGGCTAAAAATTTGTTGAAACCCTAGCAATTTTCGATTTCACGGTTTGGGCTGAGGAAGAGGGATTGGCATCGGGTTTGCAAGTAAATCACTCCTAGAAAGAGCCCACAAGAGAGACCAGTCACCAGATTCCCGGTGATTGTGAAGTTGTAGGATATCCCTACAAGACTCACTGTTGAAATGAGACCCATAACATTGATCTGGGATTAGGAGAACATCTTCATCGACCTGTCTCTTTTTTCTTGAAGCTGAACTAACAGGAGACTGCTTCGGCACCTGTGAAGGTTGAGCCTTTTCCACTTGATCTTCACCATTGTTGAATGACTGACTCTTCGCCATGTGTGGATGGAGTTGCAGAGGGGTGGGTGCAGGTGGATTTGCAGGAGGAAGAAGAAGAAGGGTAATATTGTCTTTTAAACTACTGTTTTAACACCGTTAACCACTTAGGGTACGGTTGATATAATCTTTCAAAAGTAGGGGAGGACATTATCATTATTCAAAACTTGGGGGTGGGGTTGATATTATGGATACTTAGAGGGGAGGGGGATGATATTTCTCCAATTGATTTTAATTTATAGAAGTTGAATTGCAGGTTTTTTCAAACCCTAAATGATTTGGGAAAGATGAGGGAGTTTTAGTCAATTAAAACAAATTTTAACGTTTAAACGTGTACATTTAACATATTAGGTGTTTTTATTAATTAGTTTGAAAAGCGGGGGGGTATGTGAAAATTTCCAAATCTCACTAGTAAAAGTATAATTAACACAAACCTCAGAGGAGGTATGTGAATTTTTTCCAAAACAAAAGGGAGCCATGGCTGCTAGCTCTCGTGCTCTTGAAAGAAAATGAAAAACTTGCACTTCCAGAGGTGAAAGGAGCTTCAACTACTTGAAAACAAAGTAACAAAAAAAGCCTCATCTGGAGAACTGAAAAGCAAGAAAAAACAAAGCAACAATAGAAAGGCCTCATTTGGAGAATTCAATCTAGAATCGAAGCCCAAAACCACAAACTCTAATTCAATAGAAACATAAATTCCCAATACCTAAAACAGATGAAGAAATAAAGGGAAAAAAAAAAAAAACGAAACTTTAATTACGAGAGATAATATACAATTGGAATTGAGATTTGGGTTTAACTACCTGAATTCGATTATTCTTTTTCTTTTTTTTTTTTTTTTTTGGGATGCTTTCCTCTTTTAGGTGGTTTCGATCTATGGATTAGATTGTGGTGATCGATAATAAGAATTGCTCGGAAGAGACGAGCTTCGCTTCTCTCCTTTGGAAGTTTCGATTCCAAAACGAGAGAAATCTCTGAACTCTATCTAGATTGAATTCTCCAGATGGCTGCTAGCTCTCTTGTTCGAAACAAGCTGGAATCGTCGCTGAGTCACTCGACCACCCCTTCGATCAAATGACAGATACAGACGACCTCCATTGCCTGGACGTTTTCTGGCGAAGCCTTTTCCTGTAATGGGTGTTTTAGGTTGAAGATGAGATAAGGGTAGCTGTGTAATTTTGTTTCGGATGTTTTAGTACAAGGGTAAAACAATCTTTTCTAACCAATAATTAACAGTAGGTTAACACCGTCAGCCAAGGAGGTTAAAGTGTAGTTGGGGAAAATGCAGGGGAGGAAGGTGTAATTAGGCTATAGTACAGGGAAGGGGTATGTAATTTTACCTTTTGTAAATAATTTACAAAAACGTAACTGGATCCAAATTCCAATCCGATTGATCATATACTTTCTCTTTTCTTAATATTCCCTAATCAAGGGTAGTGGATTCCATGTTGAGCATTTCTTTCATTCATGATGCAAAATCACGAATCTAACACACCGATATATATAGTCCAAATGACATCAACAATTGGTATATCAAAATCGAGAATGTAACATTGTAACGATAAGGATCTCTCATGTCAAATGATCAACTTTTGACGAGTACGCATCTCGTCCTAATACCACAGGCGATAACACATGTGAGAAATGTACCAGATTCTTTTCTATACACACACATAATGTGTAATTACATTTATGTCTTGAAATCATCATTTCTAGTAACATAAAATAATAGATGTTAAATTTATTTATTCAAAACAAATTTAGGTTTGATGGACATACTCCAACAAGCTCATCAACAGATTTCTCTGAGATTTTTGAAGTCTTTGAGTATGTGATCCGACCCACCTTCAATGATACTATTGAAGCTCAAACTGATCAGATAAGGGAGTTGAGTTCGATTGTTACCTAGGGTTGCAACAGGGTCGGGTTGGGTCGACCTAAAAACATTCAAGGACCAAATACATGGATCCAACACATTGTACCAAGAGTTGAATGAGAAAGAAACAACATAAAGATGTGGTTTTTTTTCATTCTAAATTTCCCACCTAGAAGTAACGTAAACAACCAAGAGTATGGCTAGGATTACTTGTACTTTAAATAATGTAAAAATCCTAAAAGATGATCATATAAACAAATGCTACATTTTCCCCAAATCAGAGCAAAAATTTTAACTAGAGTATATATAAAAATCCAAAATCTTAGCTTAGATTCTTGAATGAATAATTCAATTACTTGAATGGTATTTCAAACTATTGTTCTTAAGCAAACAAGAGATTCAGCTGGAGGTCTTAACAAAGGTTCTAATAGGACTGAACCACATTAATGGAGTTCCAAAGACAGCTTAGGTTAAACCATTTGGTTCCAAGCGGAACCCCAAGCTCAAAACTAAAACAAGGAGAGCCATCTAGGCTCAAAACTGAAACATGGAGAGCCATCCAAGCTCAACCGAAAAAAGAAAGAGAAGAGAGAAATGAGGAAAGAGCATTTGGCCTACCTATTTGAGGTACACAAAGGCTGCACCAAGTAGACCCAAGCACAAGCAACCGATCCCTTCTTCTTCTCCTTCTTCTCCTCCTTGCTATCTTCTCTCTTCAAAGCTCTCCTCTCCTTTCACAATTAGGTTAGAAAAGGAAAATGAGAAATGGCTAAGGGATAGCCCTAGCTATCTTATTTATAGAAGTGCCTTACTAGGGCCTGTTTGGCTAGGGCCTCTTAGTTGTAACCTAGGGCCTGTTTAGGTAGGGTAGCTCAAATGTCCACTTAGGGTCTATTTAGGTAGAGTCTCTTAATGAACCACAAACACATTGCCCATCTAAACTCATTTTAAAACATAACTTGGACCCAATGGGCTTCATTTTAGAATACAACTTGGGCCTTGTTTGGCTAAGGTATTTTAATGTCTAAAGTACATTAGCCTATTTCAAGCATGACTTGGGCCCAAGGACCCACTTAATAGGCAAACACAAGACAAGGGGTTAGGGTAAGAGTTAGCCATGCCCGGGGGCATAGGCATCACCCGAGACATGAGCATGTGGGCCCCACACACAAAATCAAACATAAAGGCTTGAAAGTAAACATTGGATGCAAGCACGGATGCAACCAGTCACCTTGCATCCGACCTTGCCTCCGATGCCAAGAAAGAGGCAATTTAAGCTTCGAAAAGGTCCGGGTTTTGACCCGCACATCAAGGACTTAGCGAGGGTAAAACAAGAAATAAAAGATAGGGTCAGTAACTTACCCCTCTTCCATCACGATATGTGCCTCGTGATCCCGAAGAGCTTCCCAACAACGATGCTGACCTCATCAATGAATGAAGTGTCGATATGGCATAACACAGGGGTGCCTTCTGGTACACCTCACTGTCAGGGCTTGTACTTGGAGGAAAGTCCATAAAGTCATCGGCTACAAATTTTCCCCACTCTCGGTTGAGGAAACTGTCCTCTGCAGTCAACCTCGTGAACTGGTCAATGATCTTACGGGTTGGCTTGATGACCAGGGAGAACAGTTCACTGGCATAGACCTCTGCTCCGTCTACGTGGCATAGAATGAGATTTTAATATTAGTATCCGGGGGGTGGGTATAACAGCAAGAGAATTGAAGTAAATCGATACCGAAGTAGATGGCGAGTGGTGATCTCCACGGTGATGGCTGTGGGCTACTCTGTGACCGTCATCCTCTTCAGTGATATGGATGGATCTCTTCTTATGGGAGGAGGAATACCTTTCTTTGTCAAATTTGAGTTCACAGAGCCAAGATTTGAGTCGTTTGGAAAGCTTAGAGGGTGAGTTGACTAAATTCAGGATATCTGGAGAGAAATTTTGGATGACTTTAAGTTCCATATGATCTTCCGACCCTAAGCTTTCATCATCAGAAACGGTTCTCTTTCTTTTCTTATGGTGGGAAGAGGTAGCTTTCCCCTTATCCTTGTATGCCTTGGTCCGATCAGAGGAGGGTTCAGGGCTGTTTGACAGATTGGAGGCAGACTTCATTGAAGACATAAAGGAGCTTGACGACAGATTGTTAGAGTAGCTTGGCGCCTGATCAAGATTCGTTTATATATTCATATGACTATATATTTGTACATAAAGAAAGCTCGCTACTAGCCGGTGGTGTGTGCTAGCTCTCAAAAATATATTTTATTCTTACTTGAAATAATTCAAAAGTATCAAAAGTGATAAATAACCGAAGGGAAAAGATCCTTGCCAGATTGCGTGCAGCTTGCATCCAGACATAGGACTGTATGAAATGACTGTCCTGCATGTGCTCTCATTAGTCTCCGCCCTTGTGCAGAGGCTATGCAACCTCGCAACAATCTTCTACACTGAAGTATAAGTCTAATTTTGAAGAAAACTATGATAAGACAACCTAGGGGGGGGGGGAGACAAATATCCTACAAAGACAATGTTGGAGCTATTTCGACATTGATAGCTTGTTTTGCCATATGGACAAGTTATTCGATCATCCTCGATCACCATTGGATAGAAAATACGGTCACGTATTAAATTAGATAGCTCATTTCAACCATATCCTTCATCTGGTATAGGGTTTTGAATCCCTTCTTTGCTTCAAATGCTATGTTCAAATGAACTATGGGAGAAAGTTCTTTGTGGGGGAGTGTGCGTCCTACGTCCAGATACAGAGGGAACAAAAATGACCACTACCTACAATAAAAGACAATAATGACCGCCCTATTGAGGTTGTTGTATATGCTTACATTGGCTCTCGTGCATGCAAGAGCCACACTCCCCCACAAAGAACTCTGCCCCTATATAAATCTTAGCATTCTATAGTTTTAAAAAAAAAAAAGCATCTAATTACTCTAAAGATTATCTCAAGATTAGATTATGAAAATAGAGGGTTTCCCACAACGCCAATGCGGGTAGGAATTGAATGCCACCCCAATGACACAATCAAGAATTCTATCATCTACATGGGTTAGAACAAGAGAGAGTGTGTCAATGTGAACCCTCATTTTATTATGTGGTAGAGTGCACATGCTGAATTCTGCACTCTATCAGCATGGTCTTCTTTTACCCCTAAAATAAATAACAAATCTACAAAGTTTTTGGCCCTCCCAAACATTTCCATTTGTCTAGTAAAACTGTTGGTGTGAGCATTGCTTCCTACACAAGAAACCATGTGCCAACACCCAAACAAAGAAGAGAATAAAGAGGAGTTCAGATCTGCTACCCACATGGGGACGGGTGGGGATAGATCTAAACCCTCGGGGTGTGGGGAGGGAGAGAGTGATAACCTCTTCCTCTTCCTCTTCCATGTTGGTGGGCCCATCTAGCTCCAGTGCTCCAATGATGCAGAGGGAAAATTGTACTCAAAACTGAAAAAGCCATCTCTTGGCATGAACCATCGAACCAATAAAATCCCACCCGATTGAGAGAACACTTTAAACGCTCTCCTTAGTACCATCAATGCCTTGCTTTCTTTCTTTCTCATGATCTCATGAGAGAGAGAGAGAGAGAGAGAGAGAGATCTGGGCAATTACTGCCTGGAATGCATTGGAGAATGTTGTGAAACTTTAAGACTCGATTGATCATGAAAACAGGTGGTCAAAAGTCAGCAATAAATGTGGAGTTATCTGATGCATGGCCCTGAAAATTAAAAAGCACTCTCTCTGTGTTTTTGCGTAGAGAATAGAGATGCTGCTGTACCTGTCTGTACCTGTAGTTTAAGAAAGAAAGAAATTCTGAAACTGGAAATTTTATTGGGTTGGAAAGAAAGATGATCAATCGAAATTGGCTTTACTGACTTCTAGTCACTACATTGTTGTTGGTCACAGAGATAGAGCGAGAGAGCGAGAGAGAGAGAGAGAGAGAGAGAGAGAGAATATGCACCAGCATTTCTCCTGTGGGGAAAACCCAGTTACCGAATCAAGATCCAAAACGTGTAATTGACAAGTCATCACACTGACAACGCATGCGCCTGCTTGGATTAAACACTCCATTTTCAATTTTTTTCTGGGGTCAGAAGACGAAACACACCATTAGTACCCTTCATCTCTTTTCTGAGTCTTCTCTGATAACCCCTCCAGGCCACCGTGAGCGTCACCTCCACCAGCTTCCTCCTCATTACTGTAAAAGTCCATCATTATATTCCCCTATCTACCAAACCCCCTCTCTCTCTCTCTCTCTCTCTCTGGATCAGCTCTGAAAAGTAATCTCAAGGTTTAATGGAGTTGGGCAAATGGGTTCAGTACTTATGAGTCTTTTTAGACCTCCATGGTAGAAGAAGATCACTTTTTTTTTTTTTTTTAAAATTGACGAACAGCTATGTAGGTAGGGACACTTTTTTAATGTAAAAATACCAGAACTCATATACAAGGACAAACACAGGAACCAGTTCTCATGCAACATTAGTTAGTCTTACAGACCATGCAACAATGCTCTCTGGAAACCAACCAACATTCGATCTATACCAGTTAGTTCTAGTTCCTCTTCTCATCAACTCTTTTAATTGGAAAACAAAGAAAAATAGAAACAGAAACATCTATTAGTCTATTACCCATTAGTCCATTAACATCCAAATCAGCTTGCATTGGAGCTGGAGAAATCAGCATTTCCCGAGAGCTTTTCCTGACATTTTCTTTAAGAAACTGACAACCAGCATCAGATCAGAAGCAGCACACCACCACCACCACCACCACATCAGTAAAGAGCATGAAGAACCCTGAAAGGCTAGTAAACTAATCAGAAGACCAGAAAAAGAAAGGCCAAGCAATAACCCAAAATCAAAACACAGCAAGAAACAGAAGAAAGATAGAATTTTTTTGTGTTCTCTCTGGTTTTAGTAATGTGAAGAACGATTGGTGGAGGGCCATGACAAAACATCAGGAGAAATTTGGCAACTCAAAGGGGTTGGACTTTGAACATTGTAAACATTCATGGACATGCTTGTATTAGTCTCTGTGCATGCATCAGTCCCAGAAGCAGAGCAACCACCAACGTTAGGCTTCACATCCTCTGTTTCTTCCTCTTCACAAATAGGAAGCTTCTGAAACGAAGGATTAACAAACGAAGCTGCAACCAAAACAACATTACTAGCAGCAGTAAGTGATCCTGCAACCGTTCCTCCAAAGACCTGACCTTGAGCTCCTGCAAGAGAGATCGTAATGGACGGCGAAGTAATCGAAGTCGAAGAAGACGATTTCGAAGAAGAAACAGAGGAACACAGAAATGTGGCGGAGAGAGAGAGAATGTGGTATGGTCCATGGAGAATAAGAGTAGACGCGTGAGGGACAGGTAACCGAAGGGTAACGTTCGCGACAGTGCCGGAACCGCTTAAAACACAGAGCCCCACGTGGCGGCGGCGCGCGTACTGAGAAACCATCTCTACAATGTCGGTGCCGGCGGAGAGTTCGAGAATAACAGGTCTCATTGCAGCGTCGCTGTCTCTGGTAATCACTATTGGTGGTTTTGGTTTGTTTTTCGAACCCGGTGGTCGGCCTCGGGGCTTCCGATTGATCTCACCGGATGACCCAACATCTCTGCCGGTTCCAGAGCCAGAACCGGCGACAGATTTATTGTTGGAACTGCTGGGCTTCGTTGGTGGTGTAACATCGCTGCGGGTTCCAGAATGAATCATGAAGAGAGCTCCGGTTCTGGAGGGGCTATGATCGTCGTCTTCTTCGGAGGTATGGCTGTGGTAGTCTCGAGTTTGTGAGAGCGAGCTTCCTCCTCTACCGTACTCTGCCATTTTTGCTTCTTCTAAGTTCTCTCTCTTCCTCTGTATCTCTCTTGTTGTCTTGTCTTGGCTTAGGTTTTGAGAAACGAGAAGCAAATTGAAATCCCAGATGGGTTGTGACTTTTGACACTTTTGGAAGATCTTTGTTACATATACTGTTCCTTTCTTATATACATGAAGAAGGGAATGCTGGCTGGCTGGGTTTCTTTTACCGGACCGGGGTTGAGATGACCATAATGGATCGTTTGATGGATATCTGGTCCCACCAGAAGATCAGAAGATGCGTCTATGTGGGTTCCATTGCTCTTGTTTCTGTCACATCTCAAATCTCACTTCTCTAGGTGCATTTTCTTGTGTGGAAGTGTCTTCAATTCTTTCATGGCTTAGCTTTCTTCTGCTCATGGTTTTAGAAAAGGGGATTCGGATCGGTGGATCGGACGATCCAGATTTCCACTATTCCTAATCGTTGTTTCTTGAATTGGAATTGGATATGTATTGGCCAATTCCTAGTTGTTGCGTCGAAAAATCTCCACGAGCTCCCTTCCTAAGATGTGACCTGCACAAGAGAAGAGAAGGGACACCAGAGAGCCGATTGACACCAACAAGGGACTCTTATATGCCTAAGTCAGACTTCTTTAAGCAACAATTAAGAATAGTGAGATGAGTTTAGATACCTTGGTGTGTGGTTATTCCGGGGTATATATAGTGGTTGCAGACCTTGGAGGCGGTGAGAGAGGGAAAGTCCCAACATAGTAAGTTTCCTCTTTGATAAGTGTTTCTCTGGCTCGAATCCTTCTTCTTCGGGATTGTGGTTCTCTTTGTTGTAGTTTCCTTATAAGAATAGGTGAGTATAAAAGAAATGCCTATGTGGCCTATCGATCCGTTTTTAGTAGATTCCTTATCGGAGCAGGTCTGGAAGTGATCCGGTACACCTCGCCAAGAGGGGAGTCATGAGACCTTGATGACTCGGCGTGATCCGATTGGATAGTCATATTCGGGCATAACACTAGTCATTTTCTTTGTAATCCATCTTAAATTGGGTCGCTTCCTCACTTTTGAATCGATTCGATTTTCACCATAAAATAGCTTAGATTTATGATTCCTAAACCGATCTATGCCGATTAGGGTTGGAATCCTCTATGACCGATTCTGAGTTTTTAGACCTTGCTTTTGTTCCCTCCCTGGCTTTATGTTACTTTGTTTTGGTGATGTTGGTGAGCACTGAGGACTGAGGACTGAGGACTGAGAAAGGAAGGGGCAGGGTTACATCGTACATGTGTGAGAAAGCATCCAAATTGGGGATTAAAATCCTCTCCAATGCTCGCATCTGCCAGTGCAGTGCAGTGCAGGTGCTGGAGCTCAACACATGGAAAATGCTTCATCCAACAGTGCGAGCTCGATTGACCCATTTTTTTCTTTCTTCTCGAGCTTGGCACCATTGGATGTCGCATCTTCCATGTGTCAAGCTCTAGTGCCCGCATTGGTAGATGCGAGCATCAAAGAGGATTTTTTTCCCCAAACTCGAGCCAGCTTTAAGGATCGAAGATCTACTCAAAGAGGTCTGTGTGGGGATAGAAATAGAGTACTTGGTGCAAAACCCACCTTCACAAAAAAAAATTAATAACCTAGTTTTCTTTTAGCCACAATCATCCCTTGACAACTACATCGTGCACAACCGATATCGTGAATGACCGAGGTATATTATCGACTTCGTCCAATTGGAGGACTATTTAGTGAGGATGGTGGTGGTTGCTGGTCAGTGTTTAAAAACTTTTCCCAAAATTTGAGCACTTATTAGCTTTCCTATCCCACCATAGGATACAAAAGATGAGTAATGATGCAAGCAGAGTCTTAAAGTGGAATCAAGGATCGAATCAATAAGTGTCAATTCCAATTGGAATCAGTCTAATCCAATGGATTTCAAGCTATTTTGGGATAGTGTAGACACCGCATTTTGTTACTCAGGAGAGTGTGGCAGCAATGAGGGAAGGAGTCCCTCGGAATCTGATTGGAACTCTTAGTCACTTTTAGTATCAGAAAGTCAAGATTTTTTTGAAAAATTATCGTTTTGCCTCTATTTCTTATTACTTTTGCATCCAAACCTACTTGGAATTAGCTAAAATTTATAGGGTAGAGGTGATTTAACATATTTAGCCTAAGGGAGAGGGTTTCACATGCTACTAGTGTAGGAAAGAATCTCCACACTACCTCCATTTAGTGGTCAGAAAAATTTATCAATCAATGTGGATCCCATATTTTCAAATAGATAAAATAAAAACATAACAAAACACATGTGCGGGCCACTTGCTTTTTTGTGACAAAGCATGGGATAGAATCTACACACAGACAGTGTGCGGATATTTTTTCATTTAGCCTAAATATAAAATTTTGTGCAAAGATAATGCAATTTTGCCATTATTTCATGTAAATTACTATTTTACGGCCGTAAAAATTGTTGAATTCTGTTGGTGTTAATTAACTAACCAAATCTTTTAAGAACAGTCTCAAATTTTGTGTTTTAGTGTGTTTTATCATTTAAAACATTTCCCAAAATATGGTATAAAATTAACTTAATTTAGCCACTGTTTTGACAAAATTTCCCTTAAGAAAGTGCCTCAAACTTTGGGCCTAGTTTTGGCCCAATTTTGATAAAATCATCACATTATTTTTATATAATGGAATATTACATCTTGAGACCTTTCCAATGACACTTGGATAGTGAAAATCGGACCACTGGATCTCTTGGAATCGGCGCACAAAAGGCACAAATGGCGAATGAGGGGATTGCCACATGTCACCCCTTGAGGTACACCTCAAGGGTTGTCCCTGAGGTACCACGATGGGCCCTTGCCTTGCTATAAATAGATCTTTATCATTAATAGAAAAGATAAAATAGATCAGGTGTTTTCTAGCTTAACTAATGTGTGTGTGTGTGGATATTTAAGCCTACATATATTGCATTCATCACAATCTCGACATGCTTATGTATCTAACTCAAATTCAACTGCAACCAGGGTTTGTTCAAAATAGATCTTTGTCATTAATAGAAAAGATAAAATGAACAAATATGTTCCGAAGGAAAACCTCGCCCTCCAACTCACATTCCCTCGTTATGGACCTCCCAAAGGTGGTCATCATATTTTGACTGACCTGTAACTCATGCAAATCCCTCGTCGGTAGAATATTTCATACTCTAGAAATATCAATCATCGATTGGGCGGGACTAGGTGGTTAACACTTTCCCATTACTTAACTGGATCCTTACCCAGCCTTTGGAACTGGCCTTTGCCTTATCCATCACAGGAGTTATGCTTTCCCTCCTTGAGGGTGGCGGGGGGGGAAGACATTTATGGGCCCTAGTCCCTAGACGGTAAAACCTAAGTGGTGCCTCCAAAAAATAAAAAGGTGCCCCAGATCAGCTCGATCGAGACCAACGTCTTCCCCCCCCCCTCCATCTCTTAGGGTCATCAACGTAGGCCTTGCAACAAATCTCCCCATCCTCTCTCCCCCCCCCCCCCCCAACTAACCCACAACAGTTTGTCAACTCCATTGGGAAGATGAGAATCAAACTTTTGTTTAGACCATGTGAATCATCTTTAAATGTTTATGAATATTTCTTCATATTTGGATTGAATAACATGTGATTATTTGTGAATTTCAAGATATTAATTTTATTTTCATGAACATACACTTCTTGCATAGCACGCACATAACATGATCCCCCTCTAGCTTTGTGGCATAGCTATCGGGTCCCTCATGTAGATTTGGGCCGCACCCAATGAAACCACTATAGGATCGAATGCAACCAAAGAGGGGAGGAATTAGGTTGTGACCAAATAAAAACACAAACCCAAAACTAATCTTAGCTAAATCACACAATAGCATAAAACAGAAAACAAATAAGCAACTAATATAGAGAGTACCATGAAGTACAAAACACAGCAGCAGCTTCTTAAGATGATGTAGACAGTAAATCTCGAACATAGAAGCTCAAGATGTTTACATGATTTGTTTTGCACACTTGTTGTATATTGTAGATTGTATTGATCTCTTTCAAGACATTGAATGATTCAATCCCTTTTATAGGCAAAACAAACTACCATTTAAAAAACTAGTCATTAGAGTCAAGCTAACAAAATAGTAGGATCTAATGTCGATGCACGAAATAAAACAATTCATGGCTTCTAATTCGATATGAAAGACATGGGTAAAGCATTTTATGTCTTCGACATAGAAATTCACTAGGATAGGTCTAACAAGACATTATGATTATTTTAAAAGAAGCCATATTGAACAAATATTACAATGCTTCAATACAAAGGATTGTACACCTGGTGTAGCACCTGTTCTTAAAGGAGATAAGCTTAGCTTAGAACAATGTCCGAGAACGACCTTAAAAAGACAAGAAATGCATAGTGCCTATATACGTCTACAGTAGGTAGTCTGATGTATGCACAGGTGTGCACAAGGCCAGACATCTCCTTTACTCTTAGGGAGATTCCAACATAATCTCTGTATGTCACATTGAAAAAAAACGAAAAAGATGCTAAGATATTTTACGAGGCACTAAAGATCACATGTTAACATATCGACGTGTTGATGATTTGGAGCTGATAGGCTATTCAGATTCCGACTACACTGAATGTGGAATTTCAAGAAGACCACTTCATGATACATATTTTTGCTAATTGAAGGAGCAATATCCTGAAAAAGTGTGAAGCAACCAATTTTGAATATTCTGTGAACACCGTAGCAAACAGCAGCAACATGTACACTATTAGCCGATGCAGACATTTAGATGTCAAGTACTTTGTTATTAAAGAGAATGTTCAGGATTGTCATGTTATGATAGAAATTATTGGTACTTAAGAGATGATAGTTGATCCTTTTACTAAAGGGCTTCCACCTAATGTATTTGTGGGACATGGTAGAAATATGGAACTTATGTAAATCTTTGTACCTAGTATTCTATCTTAAATATGATTTTTCTATATAATTATGTGTTCTGTCATTCATTGTCATGTATGCAATTTAATAACCTGGAGATGACAAATGCCCATTAAGAATATAAGGCCATGTAAGTGTACCCTCAAATTTACCATTGAGTTGATTCAGAATTTCCCATTAGGTCAATTCTCTAGAGTTCTTATAACTAACCACATTAGGGTTCATTATGAGAATAATGATTCATTGTGATACATGGAACTGACTAACCTATATATTTTGGACATGACCGCCCTAATTCGGGAGTAGAAGTTTTCATTTTGAATGTCAAGGTAAACTATTATATCGAGTATGGCCATACAACAAACGCAACATGGAAAAAAAAAACATTAATTTGGAATATGACAATTTTGTCCTGGGAGAATGTTGGCTGATATGGTTTAAATCGCCACATCAGCATAGAATTTTTAACAATGTTGCACGGTGATTAAATTTTTATTAAAATTGATAATTGTCATGATGGGCAGCATTTATTAATCAAAGATAAAATAGGAGAGAGAGTTCTTCTTGATTTAGGTTGTTAACACTAATCCCCATCACATTAGTGTTTTACGATTGAGAGACCAAGAAGCAAGATAACTTCTTCTTTGCAATTGACGAACATATTGCAAGAGAAGAAGTGATCGCCAGAAAAACTTGAAGCGACGTTGATTAGCGACTACAATGGTAGTAACATCATCCATGTATCTGGAACAGAATAGAGATAAGAGTGCACATCTCTTTTATTTCAGTCTAACCATGGATGCTCGAGTTTATCACTCTATTCCATCCCTGCTATTTAAACAACTTCAAATAGATATATTTGTCACATGGAAGTCGTGTTTGTTCGGCTTCCAGCTTTGAATGTGCCCGAAATCCACCTTGTAGAACTTATGGAGTTCTATTGTGTAACTAATGAATTTTAATTGTTATCAGCACCTACTGCATCAAATCTGTGGATTATTTTCATACATTTTTCTCATAAAGCTAATTTCAAAAAAGGAACTAGAAGATACAGATAAAAATTCTCACCCCAAGTAATCAAGCCATAAAAATGGTATGCAAATATAACATATCAGATTACTTTATCGGAAGGTTAAAATCAGAAACAATTGGAGAGTTGCATCCATAAGGGAAAGAAAAATAAAAAATCTAAGTTACATCGTGATGGATCAGGTAAGGACCTTTATCTGCTCCATTTCCTGGGCACGTCCATTTCCCCAAGTTCCTCTAATAGAGGGGGACGGAATGACCACCCTACCCCTGCCCAAACACACTGCACGGGTAGGGTCCACCCCTCTCTATTAGAGGAACTTAGGGAAATGGAACAGATAAAAATTGATCAGGTAATGCTCCCAGATCCATCACATCACCACTCTACCTCTACAGCATAGACAGCTAAAACATGAGGCATTTAGAAAAGGTTCTTGTGAAACAAAATTCCAAACTCAGCCATATAACTCTTGTTAATCTATACATAGAGTCAATGTCACCAACATATGCCTGAAGAACAAGTTAAAAGCTCAGCTCGTCCAATGACCTTAGCTTGAAGTGGTCCAATCTAGAATGTATCCAACACCAAAATTCAACCCAATCAGATATCAGATATCACATACTCACACTACAATTGCAATCTTTAGTAGTGCAAAAGCATTTATACTTACTTTGAATTGCTGCCAGATAACCATGAGACTTCTACATGATCTTTGGGATTCTCAATATTCATCTATAAATGCCATCCAACAAGATAATTGACCAAAGTCACTTTGTGCCCCTTAAAGTTTCTTCAACCCTGGTGAGTGCATATGTAAACACATCGATGGTCCAATCCTTGACATCATCCTGTAAATAATACATAAGTAATATTCAGAATCAAAACCAGACTGTGGTCACGAATCATCAAGGTGACAAGAAACACACATTTGCCCAAAAAAAAAAAAAAAAAAAACAATTAACCAGCTCATCAATAGAAGAAGAAAATTGAAGATCATAATTTGCATTTTCTCATTTATACATCGATATTTTTTCCTTGAAATAAATATATAAAATTGTAATCCTCGGATTGGTACAAAAAGGAGACGAGCTTAGAACTTGAACTTCAATCTAATGAAGTGCATGTTTAACATTCATCTAAAAAATAAATAAAAATGTTCGATAGATAGATTCTTATTTATTCAATTGATAATCAACTGCCAAGAGTCTCTAGTTTGTTAAGGAAAAAAAATTCTCTAGTTTATGATAAAACTAACAGATGATTATAACCCACTATGAACATTTTCTCGACTACATGTCTTGATGATCTATTATTTACATGCAATTTCTTCAAAAAGCAATCACTAGTGCAGTTTGGAGGAAAGAAAGACCAGACCATGGGTTACTTCAATCTTCATTTATACGCCTTTTTTCCTGGTTAAGCTTCAATGTTCATGAAAAAAAAGCTTAAGTGCAACAAAGTCATATAAAATATAAAAGAATCATAGAATCTAAAGATTATTTCTATCATCAGCTTACATATAAATAGATAGTGTGATTTTAATATCCAAAATCAAGTTTAGGTTTTTAACTGCTGAATCCAAAATTATCAAATTCATGCTTCAATTGGATACATTTGACTAAAGCAATTATTGCCATCAAATAGCTACATTTGACTTCATAGCACAATGTGACCATAACTATTACTAAACGTGATTGTAAGGGGGCAAAGGCATTAAAACCCACACAAAAAAGCCCTTACAGGCATAAAAGGTCCTTGGTGCGATAGTAAGGTTGCTCCATTGCGACCAATTGGTCGTGGGTTTGAGTTTGGAAACAGCCTCTCCGCAAAAAATGGGGGAAAGGCTGCATACAATATGACCCTCCCCAGACCCGGCAATGGTGGGAGCCTCGTGCACTGGGTACCCCCTTTTTTTCCCTTTTCTTATGCTAATCAGTTTTTGGAGGGCAGGGGTTCAATACTAGGGTTTCTCTCATCTTTGTTTTCTTAAATCATTAAAGAGAATCACGATAAGATAGACAAATCAGGCAATGAACATCCCTAGCATCGTTATAGAGAATGGGAAACTTCATATCTTCAAAATTTCCCAAGCTCTCTTTCGAAGATAATGGAGGATGATGTTTCTAATTGTAGGTCTTCATTTGCAACTATTACAGGAGTATGGTTGGTCTGTATATACATGGAGATCAGTTACTCCCAGTACAAAGTAATGAAGAGGAAAGGTAAAAGTATCAATAAATAAGCATGTTTTTTCATAACACAGGACAGAGTGGAGGTCTGTAATAAACTTGCACTGACACCAATTCCCATGTGTCACAATACAGTCCTCTTTACAGCAAAGATCAAGATTAACATACTCTCCACATACATATAAAGCATCCAGACTTGTAGAAGGGTCTCAAGCATTCCCATGTTTCCAAGAAATAATAATAACTAGATCACGAAACAGACTTTGAATAACATGGATAGAGTATCGATTTCTCAAATTAAAAGAAAAACGAAACAGATGGGTAAATATTCTTATATGACAGTGACCCAATCTTCAACAATTCGTAACTTTAGTTAAGCCAGTAAAATTACTTAGCTAATAATCAGAACATGACATATAAAGATGCACCCAAAAATATTTATCAAAGAAAATAGGCAACACAACTACAGCTTACCAAGGAGGCAAGGAATGACATCACTCATCTAATAACTGGTACTAAAAGATCTCTTATAGTCACATCACTTGGGTTGTTTAAGTACATAAGAGAGTATGTGCATTACACAACACAAAAGTTAGCGCATCAGAATACTTCTAGCATAAAATCCTAGGTGTATATGTTGATGAACATACTGAATGGATCTTAAAAGGCTGAAAGTCTCAACACAAAGCATATTGCCATAGCTGGACTTCATTTGGGAAAAGAAAAAAAGCATACTGTCATAGCATTGAAACAGTGGCACTACTTTGATAGAATGCTGATTGATTATTTGAAATTGCTGATTGATTATTTGAAGTTTCACCCTTTGACCAACTCTAAGAGAATTAGCAAACATAACAAAGAACAGCAAACTAACATAGTCCAAAATAGATAGCAAAGGAAATAACACAAAGAGGCTTGGATCCTTCACCCTATGCAACGGTTCAGCAGTTCTAATGCGTGCAATTGGGCGAGCAAGCTTGGATTCAAAGGGAGTCTTTGGCCTCACTTCTTGGATCTCCTCCAATTCTTCACAACTGAGCATCCTAACTGTCCCTTGACCAGGTGGAGCATTCTGTATTTTGCGCTCAATTCTTTCTAGGGATGTAGATTCATCATACTGCCATCAAAGCAAAAACACTATGAGAAGTGAATATTTGTCATGACCCATTGCATAAAGTTTTTCCATCTATACTAATTCCACATGCCATACATGTAAAGGGCTCTAACCTGGTATGGGTCCTACTTGCACAGGGCCTGTGAGGGGTCTACTGGAGTCACCTCTAACCTTAAACATTTTTTTTTTGGGGAGGGGGGGGGGGGGGGATAGCAACTAATGCTAGTTCAGGAAAACCACACGGTGACACAGGTAACCCTAAAGTTTATGCAAACAAGGTTTTAAGTATCCTTCTGTATCCTCCGATACGTATCGTATCTTTAAGGTACTGATACGGTACCTAATACAAATTTGGTATTAGTACATATAAGAAACCTCATCTTTATATATAATCAATTGAATGCACTTGTCTCGTCATATTTTTTTCTTTCTTATACAAAATATATTTTACTTATCACTTTTTTGGAAGAATGTACTCTGTGCCGCAGCGCAACCTGCGCCCAGGCACATGGGCAGCCTGTGCAGGTGGGCAGGGTGGTCATTGCACCCACTCCCATGTGTCTGGACACAGGCTGCGCTGCGGCACAGAGAACAGCGCCCCTTTATTATAGTGTTCTATGCTTCAAAATTATATTTTTGCATATCCTAAGCATTTCCATAGTCACTCCATACATATCTTTAACATAACTTGTGTCTCTCCGATATGATACGCACTTTAAAATCACCCTTCCAATACAATATCAATACTTTAAACCTTGGATGCAACGACTAAATTACAGTACAAACTAATGGGAAATTAAAGGAAAGAAAAAGAAACAAAAGTATAGGTTTCTATAGAATCACGTGTTTGCATCTCCATGCATCGACCAAAAGTGAATGTCAGGAATCTACCCTTAAAATCTGGACGGACATCCACCAGGAAATAATTCTTTTATCAACTCAAAAATTCTCAATTGAATGAAAAAAAAAAATGATTATGCATCATTGGGTGTAAGAGGGGATAGCCGTCAAACCCTGCATTTGACTCGATAGGTTTCCGAATTAATAAAGTTAAAACATTAAAGACAAACACCATCACAAACAGCCTGTAAGTTTCGTTACCATAACTGTCCCACTTCAACTTGAATCCGTAAGATCTAGGTGTAATTGAACAGCCTTTTAGAATCACACGAAGCAGGAAGTCTTGACTGTGAAAACTAAACCTAATAAAATAAACGGAGCAATAATAGACTCAATTTTAACTTATGAAATTAAAACAAGAGCAACTCAGAAACAAGCCCATTAAAGTGGTCTATTACAAAGAAAACCCAATGGACCAAAGGCCCAATGCATATTTAACCCAACCCAAGACTTATTTCCACTAAAATAAGCCAACTTCTATGTTTTATTTGCATCAGGTTCTCGTGCCGATTGTTGCTCCACTTCCTTTATGCCTTCTTCTAAAATCTAAGTTGTAGTTCTCTTCTCAAATTAGAAAAGGCTATAACCCTGAATTTAGCGTTTGTGTTTTCATCCAAATCAATAGATGTCAGTGTTTTCCCATCGATCTTGTTTCTGTCTACCTGCATCTTAGGATGGATTGCAATGGAACCTCTTTAAACTGAAAGGACTGTTAATATACATGATTGTGACCCATATTTAACAGCTCGAGCTTTTAGAATAAACAGTTGTAACATGGTATCAGAGCCAGGAAGTCGGGTGTTCAATCCCCGGTATGTGTAGGGAGTTTGTGTAGTGTGTGTTGTGCCCCTACACCTTGTACCCTCGGTGGCACGTGACGGTGTCATGTGCAGAGCCATGTGCGTGTTTTAGCCTGCACATGCGGGAGAATGTTGTTGATATACATACAGCGCAATCTTTTGGGATAAACGGTTGAAACAAGGACCAACCATTGCCATTACACTGTAAGACATGTTTCTCCAAATCATAGACAGTATTATAAACTCTAATCCAAGCTCTCCCAACACAACCAATGTTAAATCAAATAATATAAAATTAAAGAAAAAAAAAGAAAGGATACATTCACACAAAAATCCACCCACAGACGCTCTTAAAATCGGTCACGAGTGATAGTAGGATGAATCTACCTTCAAAATCTAAAAAAACACTAGAAAAATAATTTTTTTATCAAGTCAAATTCCTTCCTTCTAAAAACAACGAAGATTACATTTTTGTAGAGAGGATAGCCATTTAGCCTTTTATGTTTTTTTTCCCTTTCCTAGTAGGAGTCCAGCTAGATCTTCCTTACAATAAAGATCAGTCAGAATATTCTTCTATAATAATTTAAACAGAATTTATGTTAGAGACTAAAACTGTTAGTAATGTAGCCATAAGGCCCATAACTTCCCAATTCAGCTAAGATTTCCCACAAGATCTTGATCCCATTGGAGATATAAATAATTGTTCAGATGACATTTTTGTTACACCCAAAAGAAATGGCATTTTGACTGCCAAATAAGAGGTGATGAAAAGCATACCCAAACTTCATTCCAACTTCTAATTTGAAAAAGAAACTCAAAACTAATTTTATATATCAGCTTAGAACGCAGAACTATACTAGAACTTAGGGGTGGCATTGTGGACATGAATATTATCAGTCCCTAGTCATGTCAAAACATACCATAGTTGTCTAGGTGACCTAAGACGTTGGAGGGGAGGGGGCCTAGACACAAGGCGACCAAGGTGACACCTTGACAACTATGGACATGACTATAACAAAAATATGAATCGACCATAACATGGCCTATCTATTAAACAGGTCAAACAACTTGACTCTAAACACTATTGGAAAACACAAATCCCCACTCCCACCAAGAAATTTGTTAGATGGGTCGTGTTTTGGTAAAAACAACACAACTCAAAATGAGACAAAACAATACAAAATGATGTGAAAATGATAGAACAAGAAGGAAAATCCTAGTAAAAAGGAACTAAATAGTTTAAATAGAAAATTTTGGGTTTAGTGGTCTCAACGCGAAATTAACCCCTTAACAGGAGTTTAATATGCTATGTTCATCTAGGTTGGCAAGTCATGTCAGGTATTGCCATCCCTACTTAAACTATTAGACTCAAAATAAGCTTTCAATAAAATTAGTAATCCCAAGTCTTTGGACATTCCAACATACCCTTGCTGCATTATACTTAAAGGGTGTCCCACTGCAGGAGGCCCCCGCTACTGCAGGGTCAGGGGAGGGGCAGATGCACGCAACCTTACTCCCGCTACGTAGAGAGAGGCTGTTTCCTTGATTCGAACCCACAACCACTAGGTTGCAATAGAGCAATCCTACCATTTGAGCCAAGGCTCACAGATTCATGAACTTTGATCTTACCTAGAAATAATTGACAAAGGATGCTTCAATGACATTTATCCCTAAGGTTCCTAATCCACATCAGATCCAGAATAGAGTAAGTGGGAAACCCTCATCCATTAATCTATTGGGGAAAAAATTCAGAGTAATAGTAACAGAAACAGAAATGAGAAACACAAAATGAAATGGCATTCGAATAATTTTTTCATAAATTAGGGTTTTCAAGGGTTCGATTTGATTACCATCATGAGAACCTTGGCGAACAAAGCGCAAGCGACAACAGTCAGAACCATGGGCATGGTCATTGTGTCGAGAAAAGCCTTCGATTCTGGAGTTTCGACAAAAAAATGGTCCTTATTAGGATCCCTTCTCTTCCTCCTTGACTTCTCCATTTCTGCAACTTTTCTCTTCAAGGTTTCCCAAACCGGTCTCCAGGGCTTGAATAGAATGCGTCTGATCCCACTCATCCTGGATTATCGAGGGCAAGTAGGGACTCTCTGATTGAACTCCGGAAATTCAAATTAATAGAGAACATTCAAATCTTCTCCCAACACCAAAAGAACTGAAAGGATTAATCAATCCTTGTTTTAGGGCTGATTTGGTATGATTTCAATTTTAGATTGATTTCATGAAATAATCAATAAATAAATTTTTTTAACAAGAGATTGAAATTATTTTGATTGTTTCAATCCGAAATATTTCAAGAACTAAAAAAATTCATTTAGTAGTTCAATTTCTAAGAATTTATAGAGGGTGGTGGTATTGGTGGTGACATAGAAATCCACAAAATTTACAACCTTATTTTGAGTTTTAACTTGCAACGATGCAGAACCAAGGACCACCTTGACAAGTTGACAACCAATCTGAACACGTCATTTGGGATTTTGGACATTAAAAGGCCTAGAATATAAAGAGCAAAAAAATAAATAAATAAGATTTTACTTGAATGTGATTGGACTGTGGTGCCATAGAATTAGAAGCTGTGAGGTTAGAACATTTTTAATTCAAAATGTATTTATTGGATCCTTCATTATGGGATTAGGGGGTGTGGTATGGCACACAGATCTTCTACAGCGCGTTGCCCTGTCTTGCCTGTGCTGTGCAAACACAAGGCAACGCACATTGACCGTCTTACCCCTGCTCAGGTAGGCACTCAGGCAAGAGTAAGGCGATCAATGTGCACCACCTTGTGTCTGCGCAGCATGGCAAAACAGGCAGCCACGCCATAAAAGATCTGGATCCGTGTGGTTTGAGAGCCTAAAAAATCTAGAATCTGTACTTGTACCAAAAAAAATTTAGAATCTGTACCAGAATCAGCCCATTGACTATGTTAAGATGGAAATTTTTTGTTCTAAATTTTGGGCCAAAATCAGAATCAACAGGTTAAGCCTCATCTTTTGGGTCAAGTATATTGCCTGATTATGGAATCACTCTAATTCTGGATTCGAACAAGGAGATGATTCTTCCTGCTAGTGAATAATTCTCAAGGGTGATGTTCAAATCCTACTATCCGTAATTTTTCAAGAGTATTCTTAGAATCCCACCTTATCATTAGTAAGGGCTGATGTTTTCTGTGCCGCAGCGCAGCCTATGCCTAGACACATGGGCCTGCCATTCAAGGGGGGCAAGGTGGTCATTTCACCCACCCCATGTGTGGGCGCAGCCTGCACCCCCGGCACAGAGAACATTTGGAGCGGTAGGGGAAACCTGATAACAGCTTTGACGTTTCATGT
Organism: Telopea speciosissima; assembly: GCF_018873765.1. NCBI lineage: Eukaryota > Viridiplantae > Streptophyta > Magnoliopsida > Proteales > Proteaceae > Telopea > Telopea speciosissima. Next base: position 13,212,183 of record NC_057925.1, on the reverse strand, counting down.
GGTGTTACATGGAAGAAAGTGGCATAAAGGAGCACACTAATGAGGTGTGCCAAAATGGTTTTGTACATAGAAGGACAGCAAAATCATTTCATGAGATAAGGAGATAGAGAAAAAGGGTGGTAGTGTACCCTCCCTTGGCGGCACAGAAAACCTTTTTTCTATATAAATATTGCATGCTTTTAGATCACTTTCGGCTCCAAGGTCTGGTCATGGAGTGCTCTTAGTTTCCACCCCCCCTTTTTTTCTTTTTGGTGGGGGTGATGGTGGGGATGGTAAGAAGGAAAGTGATTACTTGTAAGGCATTAATAGTGAAGGCAGGAAGATTGGGTACATCACAAGAAGTGCTTTTAGTGAGTGGTGAATTGAGCTTTGAGTCTAGTCCAAGAACTGATCATGTGAATTTTACTGTTATAAGTCATGAAGATGATGGGGAGGTGAAAATGGATATGACAATGGTAATGTTTTTTTTATTTCAGGTGTATACCCATCCAAAGCTAGTAAAGCTTTTGAATGGATTCACCTGGAAAGGGGTTTGGCTTTAGCAATCATAGGGTATTGTTCTAATGCATATCAGGCCATTGCAGAAGCAAATGTTTTCCTTCATGAAGCTCAGAAATTGAAAATGATGAAGCCACAATGTTACTTATGATCAGAAAGCAATATTTAAATCGGGCAAGCACTAACATGTCCTAGCTAGCTATCAAGTTTGGACTGCTGCAGAACCAATCTTTAGACAAAGCAATTTGACTAAGTCTGCCCATTACCTGTTTTAATGAACTCGGTTTAATTCTCAGACTTGCTAGCAGAAAAAGCAACAATTCTCTAGAACTCTTAATCCTTGTGTTACTGAAGATGGGAAGCATATTACTGCTCAGATCATTAAGTGGAGTCACCGTATTGGATCCGACATATCCATCACAAGCAGCTCGGTGAACATGCCTACCAATTCTGGGTACTTGAGAAATAAAATGCTAGTTCTTGATAAGATGACAGTTAAGAAGCACAAATCGCATGCCATGATTCTTGACCTGCAAAGCTGGGGCGAAGGGATATGCTGGAACCCAATGGACAAAGCAGTATCATACCATGCCAACAGCCAAGAAAAAGAAAGAAGAAGAGGGGTCCTGGATGAGGCTAATAGAGTTTCTGCAGGCATACATCATCATGAAACCACCATTCCAAGATAGTCCTTGCCAAGGCCTTGTTCACATCTCTCATAGACTAATAAAAGTTCTTGAAGAATTGGGTATCATATATTTACAGAGTATCCATGTATTGAATAAGAGCTACTAGTACATGTTTGTTTGTTATATCAAAGTACAGCTACAACCATTGCATCAGAAGATCCAACAATTGAGGCTTAGCAGTGATCTTCATGTGAAAAATATATATAACCAGCCAGATGATTCTGACATGCATGGAGTTCTTCCACTGCATTATGGATTACCAATATCAAGGCTAGAAAATTGCATAGACCTTACCATGGCCAGTTCTGTAAGTTTATATTCTTGTACTGTTACAATTTCTGAATTGGAATGTAGATGTTTTGTATTTATCTAGTAGAGTGTTCCAACTTCAGTTGCATTATTGTGAGAAGCAAATAGGGGATGGCTTGAGTTTCACTTGTCTACATGTCAACCATACTAAACTTGACCAAAGAATGAAAGGCAATTTGACATTATCCAAAAATTGCAGTGTAGTAAGGTAATCAGCAGTTTCTGTGATCACATTATATAAACATGTTGGCCTTTGCTTTGGCACATCTGTTCCATTTTCAATTTTCAAACTGATTTGGAACATGAGGATTACGAATAATCTAGAAATTTATAATCTCAGAGGATAAGACAGAAAGACAAACAATTACAATGCTACTGCCATTGCTGTTACAGGATAAATAATTGAAACAGACATGTGGGTTACCAAGATCGCAAACCGTGCTTCTGTAAGCACGGAATTATACATTTCTCCATCTTCTTCTTCTTTTTTCTGGTGGGAATGCCACAGACAAAGGGTGTAACAAGACTGGTTAGCCACAATGAAGAGGTCAACAGAGACTTTGATGGTTTTGACCCCATATCATAAGCAACACCTAAATATCAACGAAAACCAAATTACTGAAATTAAACTCTCCAGTGCTGGTAGGAACTCCATGAACTTTGTAAGTCCTAACATTTAGAAGAAGGCTCTGCTACCATAGAATACCCTTGAGCCATCCTTTTTCTTTTTATCGGTTTCAAGATTCTTATTATGGTTGTTAATAACAACACCATTGTCTTCAGGTTCCAGTTTATCAAGATCCATTGGGAGCTTCATCTTTGCCAATGATTCTGTAAACTGTTGCATGCTTCTCATATACATATCAACTATTTGCTTCTGCATTGCATTCTGCTCAGCGTCGAGGTTGATGTTCCCAAGTGGAGCAGTAAAAGCTGGACCCAATTCCACCGGATGCATATTGCCTTTGGATCCCTCCTCTTCCTTGCTTGTGAAACTGGACTCTTTCTCCTCTCTGACATCACTCCCTTTCCTTGACGTTGGTGTATCCGGAGAAGCCCGAGAGCTCTGATGAGCCTCAACATTTGAATTAGTTGAATCACTGGCAGCATGACTCTTTTTCTCCATAGAGTCAACTGAGTTTCTGTCATCACTTAAGCTGGTTGTTGTTGAAAAGAACCCAGAATTTTGGTTGCTTCCATTTGGAGAAATGGATCCACCATAATTTTCCTCTGAAGAATTTATGGTCATGTCATAGTCATCTACCGACTGAGTACAAGCACCAAGATGAAGAAAAGAAGCAGTTCTTACCACACTAGGCCTTAAAGCAGCACTGTGCTCTGCCATGTTGAAATACTCAGAAACCATTTGCTGGTTCTCCTTCACCACATTGATATCAGGGAATTCAATTCTCCCATATTCAACTGGGTCCAATACCTCAGAGTTCTTGGGATCCAGCAACACAACCTCTGAACTTATGGATGAATTAGCAGTTGAATCAGAGGACTTCGCAGACGAATTAACAGGCAGAGATGTGTCAAGAAATAGACTCAGCTTGACAGTTCCAGCTGGTGAATGGAAGAGATCAGTGGAGGAAAGGGTGAAATCTTGGGTCACCTTTCCCTTCCCTGCCACCAACGACATTGGGACAAGGGTAAATCCCAACAACTGGTCTTCCATATAATTCCTGGCTCTGCTGAGCATCCAAATCTCACATTTGAGGACTGCATCCAGTTGGGTTACTTTCATCCTCAAATTTTCATTGAATTCAGGGTTCTTGCCACCTCCATTTATGATTCTAGTTGACAGGGTCTCATCTGGGCTGTAAGTAAGGGAAAATTTTGCATACACATCTTGTTTGTTATAGATGCAAATGTTGTGTATGTTCCTGGCATGATGAACAAATATCTCAAGAAGGCCAGAGAACTCCCTATCTCCATCTGTGTCTACCATCACTTCAGAGCTAGTATTGTAATGGAACCCAGATGATTCAGTAAAGGATTCCATCCCAAACAAAGTAATTTTGACTAAGGAGGAAACCCAGAATAAGAACAGAGGAGTATCAGAGATTTAGACTAAATAATAAACTTTGTATGTATTTGATTATCCTTTTGTAAAGTGCCAAAGAAAAATTAGAAATAAATGGAAAAGCTTTAAGATAGAACAAAAGTTGCAGAGAAAGAGAAAGAGACTTACTGTTGAGAAATGGTAGTGGTGCTGCAACCTTGGGAGTAGATGCTGGTGGGTAGTAGGTGGTGAAGTATGATTGAATGAAGAGGAAAGCAAAATTGATGCTGTGATGATGATGTTATGGAGGTGTTCTTTTTCTTCCCTTTTCAAAATCTCTTGTGCTTTTCTTCTCACCTTTTTCTCCCGGTGGGTGGGTTTGAGATTTGTGAGGTTACTTTGCTTGAAATTGCAGCTTGTGGGGAAGATAAATCTGTTCCACTGAAGTAAATGGAGGACCCACACGCTTCCCATCCCTCTCGTTACCATTTTCAATCCTCTTTACAATTTACACACTTTGCTTTGTTTCCAATTTGCTCTTAAACTCTCTGTCTCGTCTTTTTCTTGTTTTTCACATGGGAGGAAAATCCACACTTTTCTGAATCAGGGATGGGAGGTTTTCTTTTTTGGTTAGAGAATCAGGAAAGGAGATTGCTTAGCAAAGACTTTGGGCAGAAAGAATACAAACAACCAATAGCGAACATGGGTTATGTCAGCAGACCAAGGATAAACAGGGCTTGTTTTTCCCACACCTATTTGTAGGGTTTGGCTTCTACCAAAAAAAATATATATATTTGGTGGGGTTTGGTATTAATCTTATTGGATAAGGGCTGGAATTGATTGTAAAAATAGAGAAGGCTATATCTTATGGATTCGACTCCTCCGCAGGGCGGCACAGTGGGCAGCGCTCATCCAATGGCTTGGCTGCCACAATGTGCATCGGGATGTGTGTTGGCGTAGTTATTGGTGAAGCCTGATTTTGGTCTAGAAAGTGCATTTCAGATTTTTGGAAGACCGTTTCGATCTCGAAATGACCTTGGATTGCCGAAAAATGGCGTAATTCACCGCCTCTGGGGTGAGTTGTGTTGGGCTTGTCGAGATTTTCGAAACGGTATATTTTGAAATATATGTTACGTTTTGGTCTGACCCTCTCCGGTTTGGCATTTTTTGATCTGGGGGTATTTCTATACTTTTTCGGGTTAGAACTTCTCTATATAATGTTCTTATCTCTGGGAGGGTTGTATGAGAGATTTTGTAACATTTCCAAAGGATAGTGAAATCTGTTCTATTGTTCAGCCATGGATGTAGATTCCCATCTTGGGGATGAACCTCCCTAAATTTTTTGTGTTGTGTGTTGTGTGTCTTCTCTATTTTTGTTACTCTTTTATAAATTGTCATTCTGAGCATTATTTCTTAACAGGTGTGCCATCTATTAAATTACCCACTTATTTTTTCCATGCTATTATTATAAAGCTTCCATTTCTATCGGTTTCGGATCTGATTGCCACTGTTTTTCGATCATGTTAAAATGTTAATATGACATATTAAGTAGACACATGGCTTAATAAAAAAAAATGATGGGGTTGAAGTGGGAAGTGTTTGTAGGTGTTGCTCTCTATATATGAGTTGTATTTGAATCATGGATGTTACGGGATGCTAGAATGTAAAGATGTTATGGCTTTATTTAGGTGGTGCTCACATAGAGCAATGCTTGCTAAGGTAGCAGGGCATTTCTTTCACGAACCTGAGTTGGCTTGAGAATGCTTCATGAAGCAGATTTATTTTTTATAGGGGAGATTTCTTAATGGCATGTGTTGCGTCAAGAAATCGTCGAGCGGTCCTGCGAGTGCCGTCACCTGCAAGTGGACCAAAGGGGTCAACAGAGAGAACCGGTGTGGTCCCGGCCTAGGGCTCTCCGATGCCAAAGTTAGATCTCCTGGCGCAAACAGATGAATAGTGATTATTCAGTATGAGTTTAGATGTCCCTTGATGGGGTTGCGTACCTTGCCTTTTATAGTAGCATATGGCGGTGTATGGCGGTGTGGAGAGTCCCCGTTTGATGGCGATTGTGCCGTTGAGTGGATAGAGGCCCTGGGTAACGAGGCTCTATCCTGATTGGCCATCTCCCCGTGGGAGGGAGTGTCCTGGTGGCATCAGGATCCTTGGTGGATAGATACCCGCGTGTGGTGATAACGTCCTTGGTGCTTGAATCCGTCTGGATGACGTGACCTCTAAGCGGCGGTCTAGAGTCCTGGTAGTGACATGAGTCTTAGCGCTATGATCGGATCGTAGATGGGTGGCCCCCACCTCACGTGCCCACGATGTTGTGCTGGGTGCAGGCCGCGCTGGGTGAGGCTGCGCTGGATGTGTGGGCTGCGCCTAGGTGAGGCCGCGCCCAAGTGGTGGCAGCGCTGAGTGAGGCCGCGCCACAGTGAGGCCGCGGCACAGGTGAGGAGGCAGCCCGATGCGGGGCAGCGCCCGAGTGGTACTGGGACCCCGGTTCGTTCCCCTTAGCTATGGAGCGGGTCGTCTGTGACATGTGGCGGTCGTTGATTGGCCCGGTGAATATTGGATGTATCATTTGCCCCCCACTCTCTTGGGATAGGATGTCCAAGAGAGTAGGTGTCTTTTCATAGTGAGGGGTCCGCTGCGAATAGACTTTCCTGTGGGGTTTGCCTGTAAATCCACTAATGAGGTAGGAGAGGTTGGGGGTTCAAACCTTCCCCCCTACACTTTTTCTTTTTGTTTTTTGTAGGTATATGTTCCTTCCTCTCCCTTCTTCTTTCACTTCTCATTTCTCTTTCTTACTTTTTGTCTCCCCTTTTGCTCTCCTTTAATTCCCCCTTTTTGTCTTTTGTCTTCTCTTTGGTGCCCACCATGTGCTTGTTTTTGGGTCACCTCCACTAGTATCCATTTTGCTTGATTTTGGGTCCTTGTGTTGGGGTTGTGTTATCTTGGTGCCTTGGTTTGCTTGGAAGGCTTGAGTGGTGCTTGGCTTGAGTGCCTTGCCTCTTGTGACCTCTATCCCTTGATTGTGCCTCGTGGTGTGGCCACGTCGTCGTCGTGTGCCTGTCTTTCCAAGCGGTCACCTTTTGTCTGAGGTAAATCGGTCCCCTTTCTTCCTTTTGCTCTCTTTTTTTTTTTTTTTTTGGGCCTGCGGGTGTGGCTACGCCTAGGTGAGGCCGTGGTGAGGCCGCGCCTGCGGGTGTGGCCGCGGGTGAGGTCGCACCTGCGGGTGTGGCCGCGGGTGAGGCCGCGCCTGCGGGTGTGGCCGCGGTGAGGCCGCGCCCCGCGGGTGTGGCCGCGGGTGAGGCCGCGCCTGCGGGTGTGGCCGCGGTGAGGCCGTGCCCTGCGGATGTAGCCGTGGTGAGGCCGCGCCTGCTGGTGTGGCCGCGGTGAGGCCGCGCCTGCCGGTGTGGCCGCGGTGAGGCCGCGCCCTGCGGATGTAGCCGTGGTGAGGCCGCGCCCTGCGGGTGTAGCGGCGGTGAGGCCGCGCCTGCGGGTGTGGCCGCGGTGAGGCCTCTCCTGTGGGCGTGGCCGCGGTGAGGCCGCGCCTGCGGGCGTGGCCGCGGTGAGGCCACGCCCTGCGGATGTGGTCATGGTGAGGCCGCGCCTGCGGGTGTGGCCGTGGTGAGGCCGCACACCTGCGGGGGTGTCCGCGCCTCGGTGAGGCCACGCCTGCCGGTGTGGCCGCGCCTGTGGGTGTGGCTACGCCTTGCGAGGGTGGCCATGCCTGGGTGTGGCCCGTGCCTTGCCGGTGATGCCGCGCCTATGGTGGCCGCGGCGTGGGCGTGATGGACCCTCGCTCTTCTTCCCTGTTCTTCCTCTTGTATGTGATGGATCTGCTGTTTATATTTTGCAGGTGACATTCCTTTCATTTTTCTTGCCAGCTTCGGGGAGATTGCTTTCTCGAGTAAGTAGTTCGTTCCCCTCTTGTCCTTCATGTCGTTCCCGGGTGACCTTGGCCCTGCTTCAGTCGGGGTTGGATCTTCAGAGGAGCGTTCCCCCGGATCGCCTTCTTCTGTGGGTACTCCCTCCTCTATACCCTCCCCTAATGATACTAATTGAGGAGTGGGACCTTCTAGTGTCTCCGGTCCCCGTAGGGATCGTCAGCCCTCTGGGACGGCATCCTCAGCCGCCGATCCTGCTGATAGGTTAGGCCCTATTGCTAGCATCTTGTCACCTTCTGACTTTGTTTCCCTCCGTGAGGAGTTCCATATTCCCGCCGAGGTCATGTTGCGTGCTCCAGGGCCTAGCGAGTATGCCTTCTCTCATCGTGCGGGGGAGATCTGTCTCTACCGTTCATTTTTCCTCCAGGGCCTTCGCCTTCCTATCCCTCGCTTCGTCGAGTTAGTGTTAGAGCATTGGCACCTCACCCCACAGGCGGGTGTTGCCCAACTCTTGGAGGGTGATCTTGAGTTTCTATGTCTTCTTCGCACTGGGCAGTGCACACCTGTTCCCCTTTTCTCCCACTTTTATCTCGTTGAAGAAGGGGAACCATGGATGCTATCACTTTGCTCACCGCGTGCTCAAGGGCCCCTATGCCTCTGTGGAGCTTCTCACGGGGATCACTAGTCACGTGAAGTATTGGAGGGATTGCTTCTTTTTTGCCAAGGTCCCCCGATGCCCATTACGGACTGTTAGGGAAGTTATTGACCTCAAGAGGGTCAATCAGGGGCTTGAGCTGAGTGATTTTGAGGGTGACTCCCTCAAGCTGTGCCTGGGTCGCGATCCGTTCCACGTCCAGGAGTTGGACTCGGAGGCCTTCCTGTCTCTCTGGAAGCTGAGTCCTAGTAAGAGCATTGTCTTTTGTACTTGATTGGCATGTTGGTATTTGAATGTATGTGTCATCTGATTGGTTGGTCGATCTATGCAGTGGATATGCGTCCGGACTTCAGGAGGCACCTGTGGGTGTGGCGCTTCCGGGTGTAGCTGTGGTGGAGAGCGCTCCGGTGTTAGAGGTGGAGGCTGCCCTGCCTGAGGGGGGTGCTGCTGCGCGTCCTCCTGAGGCGGACATAATGTCTCCAGCTGGGTCGGAGGTGACCCACCACTCTGTGATCCCTTGACCTTACGGTCATCCCGATCCTGTAGACGTCTCAACCTTTTTCCTTTTTTTTTTTGAACTTGAGTTGTAACTACTATGACTTTTCTATGTGATCGCTTTTGCTTTTCTTTGATTGCCTTGTCTCTTGGTGATTGTTTGCGCGTTGATGCTCTCTGACCCTTGATAGTCCTCGGATTTTGGTAGTGACGTCGTGCCTTGGTGATCCTCTGACCTTGGGGGTTAACGCCTTAGGCATAGAGCCTCAGCGGTGGCATGGCGCCTTAGGCATGAAGCCTCAGTGTTGGCATGTTGCCTTAGGCTTGACGCCTCGGTGTTGGCATGTCGTCTTAGGCATGAAGCCTCAATGTTGGCATGTCGCCTTAGGCACGAAGCCTCAGTGTTGGCATATCGCCTTAAGCACGAAGCCTCAATGTTGGCATATCGCCTTAGGCACGAAGCCTCAGTGTTGGCATATCGCCTTAGGCATAAAGCCTCAATGTTGGCATGTTGCCTTAGGCACGAAGCCTCAGTGTTGGCATATCGCCTTAGGCATAAAGCCTCAATATTGGCATGTCGCCTTAGGCACGAAGCCTCAGTGTTGGCATATCGCCTTAGGCATAAAGCCTCAATATTGGCATGTCGCCTTAGGCACGAAGCCTCAGTGTTGGCATATCGCCTTAGGCATAAAACCTCAATATTGGCATGTCGCCTTAGGCACGAAGCCTCAATGTTGGCATGGCGCTTTAGGCATGAAGCCTCAATGTTGGCATGTTGCCTTAGGCACGAAGCCTCAGTGTTGGCATATCGCCTTAAGCACGAAGCCTCAATGTTGGCATATCGCCTTAGGCACGAAGCCTCAGTGTTGGCATATCGCCTTAGGCATAAAGCCTCAATGTTGGCATGTTGCCTTAGGCACGAAGCCTCAGTGTTGGCATATCGCCTTAGGCATAAAGCCTCAATATTGGCATGTCGCCTTAGGCACGAAGCCTCAGTGTTGGCATATCGCCTTAGGCACGAAGCCTCAGTGTTGGCCTATCGCCTTCTTGCCCCCTGGAGTCTTCAAGCGGTAAGTCCCTGGGCGTATCTGCTTGGAGACTATGTAGGGTCCTTCCCAGTTGGGTGACAGCTTCCCCGCCATCTGTGGCTGCGATGCACTTGCCCTCCGTAGTACTAAATCTCCCTGGTGGAATAGCCTTTCCTTGACCCTGGCGTTATAGTACCTGGCGATGCGTTCTGTCGGTAGGCGACGTTCCTTAGTAATGCTCTTCGCGGACCTCATCTATAAAGTCTAGGTTCGCCCGCACTCCGTCGACATAGGTGCGTTCATTGAAGTGCGAGAACCCTATGGGACATAAGCGCAGACCTCTACCGCACCAATGCTTGATTGCCATATGCTAGGCGAAATGGGCTCTCTCCTGTGGGCGTTCGTACTATAGTTCGGTATGCCCACAGGACGCTTGGTAGCTCTTCTACCCACTTGCCTTTGGCTCCTTCTAGCCTTTTCTTGACTCCTTCCAGTAGCGTTCTGTTGGTGACCTCCACCGACCATTGGCCTGTGGGTATGCTACCGACCACAGTGATAGTCGATGTTGTAGTAATGTGCGAATGCTTGGAATTTAGGGTTGTTGAATTGTTTTCCATTATGCGAGGCGAGGATCCGTGGCACCCGAACTGTAGATGACGTCGTCAGCGACGAACTTCTCCATCTCTGTCTCTGTTATCTTGGCCAAGGGTTTAGCTTCAACCCACTTGGTGAAGTAGTCGATCGCGACGACCGGTACTTTCGCTTTCTGGTGCTTGCGGTGAAGTTGCCTAAGATGTCTAGTCCCCACATGGCAAAAGGTATGGGGTTGAGGATTGATGTCGACTTGGTGGCGGGTAGATGGGTCTTGGGGCGAACAACCGACATTGCTCGCACTTCTTGGCATATTGGATGGCCTCCTCTTGCATTCGTGGCCGTATAGTCCCCTGGCGGAGGATTTTGTAGGCTAGGGCTCGTTCCCTATGTGGCTTCCACATATCCCCTCATGGACTTCGGCTGGGCGTACTCGCCCCCTTGGGTCCTAGGCACTGAGTAGTGGTGCTTGTTGCCCCGGTTGTACAAGATGCCCCGTCTAGGACGGTGTACTTTGCGGCTCTCATCCCGATCTTCCTTGCCTCGAGTCTTGTCTTCTGGTAAGACGTCGTCCTGTAGGTAGTTGAGTATAGGGTCCATCTAGCTAGGCCCCTCCTCAATCTCATTAACTTGCTTCTCCCGGCATGTTAGCTCATGTAATATTTCCACGTACACTGCATTGGCCAGGTTTCTGAGTTCATCATTGGCTAGCCTGGACAGTGCATCAACAGTTGCATTCTCGATCCTTAAAACTCGAACCATCTCAAACTTCCTGACCTCGGACCTCGAACCTTGAACTTCTACCATGGTTTGTCGATTGTGGTCCTTGGCCATGGCCAAAGACCCCCTTTTTATTTTTCTTTCTTCTCTCTTTTCTTCTTTGCTTTTGGGCAGCGGCCTTTGACAGATGGCACCCAAAAATTTTTTTTTTTCTCTCTTGATAGGTGACGACCATAGCCCTTTGGCCGTGGCCTCTTGGTCGTGGTCTTTTGGCTGTAGCCACTTGGCCTCTCTCTTTTGATAGGTGACGTCCATTGATGACGACCATAGCCCTTTGGTCGTGGCCCCTTGGTCGTGGTCTTTTGGCCATGGCCTCTTGGCTGTAGCCACTTGGCCTCTCTCTCTTCTTCTTTTTTTTTTTTTTTTTTTTTTTTTTTTTGGTTCTGTCTCTGGTAAGGTGCATTCAACGACGAAGTCTGCCAAGGCTTGGCCTTTGATGGCAGTCCTGGGTTGGAACCTGATGTCATGCTCACTTAACTCCACCGCCCATGCTATCAATCGTCCGGAGATGTCCGGCTTGTGCAATATCTTCTTCAAGGGTAGGTCTGTGAGGACTGTGATGGTATGGGCTTGGAAGTATGGTCGTAGCTTCCTGGCTACCATTACCAATGCATAGGCTACCTTCTCGATCCTAGTGTACCTGGTCTCTGCATCGATCGTGACATGGTTGACGTAGTAGATGGGCCTCTGGACTTTGTTTTCTTCCTTTAGCAGGATCTTCGCCCGACCGCGACAGGGGTGGCGGCCGGGTAGAGCCGCAACTCTTCGTTAGGTTCCGGTCGCCCAAGCGGTGGGCTCTCTAGGTACTCCTTCAATTCTCCGAACGCCTTTTGGCACTCTTCCGTCCATGTGAAGTCCTTAGGGCTTCGGAGGTTCTTCAATGTTTTGAAGAATGGTAAGCACTTATCACCTGATCGTGACACGAACCTGGAAAGGGCGGCAACCCTTCCATTCAACCTCTGCACTTCCGACCGTTCGAGGAGGTGCCATCTCTTGGATGGCCTTGATCTTGGATGGGTTGGCTTCTATTCCACTGGAGACCATGAACCCGGAATTTTCCCGACGTTACACCGAAGCGCACTTTGCGGGTTTAGCTTCATCGGTTCCTCCTCAGTACTATGAATGCTTCCTCTAGGTCGGTCAGGTGTTGGTTGGTGTGGACGCTTTTCACGAGCATGTCATCCACATATACCTCCATGTTGTGCCCGATCTGCTCCTCGAACATCTTGTTGACCATTCTCTGGTAGGTGGCCCCTGCATTCTTTAACCCGAGCGGCATGACGTTGTAGCGGTAGTTCTCTTTGTCCGTCCGGAATGCGGTGTAAGACTCATCATCCTCGAGACATGAGGATCTGGTTGTATCCGGAGTAGGCGTCCATGAAACTCAAGATCTCATGGCGGCGGTGGCGTCGATCGAGGGTCGATCCGGGCGTGGGTACTCATCTTTGGGCATGCCTTGTTCAGGTCGGTGTAGTCGACACACATCCTCCACTTCCCACTTGGCTTTGGTACCATGACCACGTTGGCGAGCCAGGTTGGGAACTTCTCCTTCTCGATGAACCCCGATCGGCTTAACTTCTCGACCTCCTCCTTGATTGCTGCTTGTCGGTCGAGGGCAAAGTTACGCCGCACGTTGAACGGGCTTCCTGGTTGGGTCGACATATAGTCGGTGTTCCGCTATGGAACGTGGTATTCCTGGCATGTCGGAGGTCGACCATGCGAAGACATCCATGTTCGCTTGGAGGAGGTGTCCAAGCCCTTCTTTCTGTTCCTTGCTTAGCAGCGAGCCGACCTGAACGACCTTGGAGGGGTCATCCTGGCTGAGGGGCCATGGGATGAGGTCTTTCACTGGCCTTCCCCTTCTCTCTGTCAGTTCATGTTATACCCGCACCCCAGGAGTATAATTAATTATTAATTCTTCCCCGTGACGTGTAGTTATCACTGCCACGTATGCCGGTGAGTTGTTCTCACTGGTGGTCAAACCCAGCTATATTGACCATAGTACGAGGTTGCCTATGGAAACTAGTCGGGACCATGGAGGTTGCCCCTTGACGTGTCAGGGGTAAGTAGTTGACCAAATTTTATTGTGTGCTTACTGCCCTCTCAAAGCCCTCGAAGTGTGGTCCAAAGGCCCTGACCTCTTATGGTGGGAACCACCCTCCTACTCGCATCGGAGGCAAGGTTATTGGCTGCCTCCGACCCTGCATCCAATGCTGCTAATAAGGACCCTTGTGGGTGAGACCCTGTGGCTAAGGTACTATTGGCGCCCTGCCATGTTTGACCCTACCCAAATAGACCCTAAGGTACACTATGAGGCCTTATCCAAACAGGCCATTAATAGTGGTTTTCTATAAGAGAGAGGTGGGTAGGACTATTCATTAGTCTTGGCTCATTTCTACCTAACCTAACCTAACCGTGCTTGAGAAGGGAGTTATGAAGAGAGGAGGCAGCAAGGAGGAGAAGAAGGAGAAGGAAGGGAAGAAGAAGAAGGAAATGGCTGCTGAGTTTGGAGCTTTAAAGAGGGCACATCTTGTGTATCTCAGACCAGGTAAGCCAAGTGCCCCTTTTCCCCCCTTTTTCTCTCTTTCCCCCTTGCTCGTTTGAGTTTGGGTGGTTCGTTGGTTGCAGCCCCAAGATGGGGATTTCTTTTTTTGAAACCCAAAGGGTTAGCTCGAGTCATGTGTAGTTTCCCCTTGTAGGATGCTTTCCTATTTTCATTACAATCCTATAAAGACCTCTATTTTGACCTCTTGCTGAATCTATTTGATTCTAAAGCTTCAACCACCAAAGAAAACCCCAAATCTGGATTTTTGAGCTTTTGATCCTTTAAACCTCCTTAAATCTTTGAATGTTGGGTGTTTCTAAGACCCAAATAGACTCCAAGACACCCCTCCCTTGTCCCTTGAGGCTTAGAGAACCAAATGGGACAACCCTGGGCTTTTAAAGACCTTGAAATCACACTTGGGTTGCATCGGAGGCAAGACTGCGTGAGTCCGATGTTTGCCTCTGATGTGTCCTGAGCCTGCAGGGAAGGTCGGAGGCAAGGTCGGAGGCAAGACTGCGTGAGTCCGATGTTTGCCTCCGATGTGGCCTAAGCCTGCAGGAAGGTCGGAGGCAAGGTCGGAGGCAAGCCTGCTGAGTCCGACGTTGCCTCCGATGCAGTTTTTATGGCTTATAACTTATGTAAACTGTGGGGTTTCTCTATGAGGCCTCCCCTACACTCTCTCACACTCTTATTCACTTCTATAGGCGCCAACATATGTGCAATGGGGTGATTTTGAGAGGGAATCGTTGCGCTTATACAAATTTCATTTGAAGTAATTGGTGAGTGGGTTTGGGTGACTGTTTGAGCTTGTTTACTATTGCTTATTCATGCATTTATGAATTATATTGTGACATTATCATTCAAGCATGATTGCATATTTGCATTTATTCTTATTCGATGATGATGATTTGGATGATATGGATTTGTGTTGGGTTACGGTCTTAGAAATCACGCACCGGAACCCCAATTACGTGGAATTGTATATTACATCTCATTCTTGTCTGTATGCGCCGTGTTGTCTTTGGTACCGGGTGTTAGATGGAATGGGACGTTGACACACCGGATGTACCTCTCAACACGATAGGATTCATGTAGTATATCGTGGTTAGGCTCGATTCCTATGCTCGACCCTTACCAACAGGGGTTTAGGTGTTGGGTAGCCGAGCACTGCTTGCTGTGGAGAGTTAGAGAGGCCAGGCCAGGGGTAGTAATGGTTATCGGGTCCGCCTGCAGGGTGGTGATGACTACGACCGGCGCGGGCTCCATAGTAATAATTGAGGTTGCATTGTGGTGAGAATGGAAGGATCCACAATGTCTTCCCGAGTTATTGCGATAGCATATACCCATTGACTTAGCATTGTGTGTTAGGTGGTAAATGGCTCGAGTTCCTATGCTACGACCCTTACCAAGTAGGGGTTTAGGTGTTGGGTAGCCAGAGCACTGCTGCTGTGGAGAGTTAGAGAGGCCAGGCCGGGGTAGTAATGGTTATCGGGTCCGCCTGCGGGTGGTGATGACTACGACCGACGCGGGCTCCATAGTAATAATTGAGGTTGCATTGTGGTGAGAATGGAAGGATCCACAATGTCTTCCCCAGTTATTGCAGTAGCATATACCCATTGACTTAGCATTGTGTGTTAGGTGGTAAATAAATTAATAATAGCATGCACCATGGACTATTTGTGATTGTGTGATTGTGCATCCCCTTTTCTCTCTCACTAGCTCGGTGGAGCTAACCCCGTGTACACATTCTTTTTAGATTTTGATGCGAGATGATTCTTTGGAGCCGGAGCGGGCGAGGATCATGGCGATGGTTGCCCATGATGATTGTGCCTACGGGCTGTATTGATACTTGGGACTTATTCCCTTCTTTTGTTTTTTTTTTGGGCCACGTGCCTTATATAAATATTTATTGTTATATTTGTTTTGGGATAGTTATGCTATGGTCATTCGGGATGTCCATCCAAACTATTTACGTATCACTTAGCCGTATGAACATGAGGTAACTACTGTAAACGCTTTCGCTTATTTTATGATCGTTGGAAATGTAATATACCTTTGTCTTTCGCACTCTGATATTATTGTATTGTAATATTGGTTTATGACTGTGAGTTGGCCACTGCATCGAGATCCTGGCGGTGAGGTGGGATGACGCGTGTCACCCCAATCATACCCTGATATTGTATTTTATCCCTTGTCGGGATACGGGTGTGACAACATGGTATCAGAGCAATGATGCTCTGCACCGACCATAGTCTTGCGGACTCTTGATTTACTCTCTACAATTAGGTTCTAAACTAAAAATCTTCAAGAATATAAATGATTGTGTGCAGACATAGGAGAAGACTGATTGTGGTGAAACAAGGACTTAGAAGATAATAGGTAACATGGAACTTAGGACTTGAACCATAGGCTGTTAAGCTACAACAATGTAATTGCTTGGTTGAGTCTTAAGTAGGTCATAGATGGGAAATTATATGCTATAATTCATAAACACTAATGAATCAATCATAACTAAGCACAATTATCAGCAATGATTTAAACAAGAGAGAATTAAGCAAATACATCGAGATACATATAAGATTAATTACAAATATCTAATTGTTCCAAATCTTCTTGGGAGGCAATCATATCCTTCCCATTTCAACATTCATGATTTCATCCATTCCAACAAAAACATATGACTCCATCCTGCTCAATCAAAAGATACCAATCCAAACACTATAATTGTTTCAGATTCTCTGTTTGGGCATAACTGTGCCTTTCCCAACTCAGAATGCAAGACCCCATTTGTTCCAATTCGAAGCTTTTGATTCTGGTTATCTCAGATTAAATATACAAGTCTACCATTTCTAAAAGTTCCTAGTTGTTCATCCTAAGACAAGAACTAGAAGAACTGATCCGGGATAACTTCAATTTGTTGAGAGAAAGCTGGGCTAGTCATTTGCACCACCGCCACCACCGCGACCAAGAAAGGTGTTGATGTCATCTACCCCTCTCTCGATACCCTCTAGGCGCCGAGTCTGGTCGAAGAGTTGCTTCGTGACCTCATCGAAGCATCCACCACTCGCGAGTTCGATCGCTTTGATGGTCGTCGAATGTCAATACCTCCCACCTGATGAAGGTATAGGGATTCCTTCTAGGTGAACAGAGGGTCTTCTCTTCCCCAATGGAGACATTGATAATGCCGGCCAACTGTGCTGCGATGAAGGCTATAGGAACCCCCTTTACATACGAAACAACCCGATAGTTTTGTGTGCCCGGGTTCTCGGTGTTCAGATTTGCATAGAAATGCCTGATGAGTTTTGGGTAATATGGTTCAGGGAGGTTGAGAATGTCAGTCCACCCCAATGCCTCGAATCTCTGTTCCACATTGTATGCTTTGAGATCATCCAACACTACATTTCACCCCTTCCACTATATTTTTGAAGCGGAAGTAGTCTTGATAAAGCTCTTGGTCCTCTATCTTTTGAAACCAAAGTGGATCTAGGACAGTTGGTGCAACTTGTTCCACGCATGCACGCCATGTTCTTGGAGCCATTGATTGTTTTAACCTGCAGCCAAAAGCCAAGTAGATAGCAAATTAATACCTTGAATGCTAAGGCCTAAGTAGATGATCAATGTAAGGTTATGAGGTTTAAAATCTAGCCTTTGATTCTTTTCCCAAAGCAAATTAAATTACAGCAATATTCTTAGGCTAGAAAATTCTGATTTTTATCAAATTGTGATCTAAGAAGTTGGGAAAAAAAGAAAGGCATGGCCATTATGTGAATGACATGATAAATAATGAAGATTCATGGTCATAATATGCCTAGAAAGTAATATTTTATACAAAATAGTGGGTTCAAGCAAGAAATGGGTTTATTCAATCATGGAGCATGCCTTGAACTTCAAAGAAATTTTTCAGATTTTGTGGTTGGAAGTTTGAATCTTGGAAAACAAGTAAATATGGTTTGTGACAACTCAGAGAATGTAAGCTAAGCCCTATCTAGTAAGACCGAATCAAATATGGCAAAAGAGAAGATGAAATATTCTAAGGATTTTATCAACAATCATGTATACAAGAAAATATGTTTGAAGATAAGACAATATGATAATTTTCTATGAGATTTTATGGCATATAAAAGAATTAGATTTGAACTTGGAGAGTTTTCCCAAAATATTGTGAATTGAGGACTTTACCACAACCAAAACCTGAACATAATCCTAGTAAAATTCAACTAGACATGACAAACATAGCAACAATCTCTAAAATATTTGCAAAGACTTGAAAATTTATAAAAGATGCAATAATCAAACAAGGATCCAACAACTTAGTGTCATCGATCAAATAGGGCTTGATTTACACCTAAAAACCCTAGTTCCGGCCAATCGATTTTGGCATGGACTTGGTGTACATGGCTATGAGATTACAAGCAAAATCAAGACATGATCACAACTTGAGATGATTCATCCCAAATCCAAGAAAAGATGAAGTAGAAATGGGAAGAAAGCCATATCTTGAGCAACTGAGAGTTGAACCTTGAGGCTTAGGATTACAAGAAAACCACCTAAGGAGAGCTTGAACGGAAGTCCCTGTAGAGCTTTTTCTCCTTGCGATTATGTCCTTTTCTTTGGAGCCAAAAGTGAGTTTTAAAAACTCGCAGCTCTGTTTTGATAAAATTCTGCGAACAAACAAACGAACGGATCCACTTGTCGTGAATCCGCTCCGCATAAAACTTGAAATTATCATTTTAAAACTGTGCAGATCAACGAACGGATCCACACTCATGCGTCTGTCCGTAGATCCGTTTGACTTCAACTCTCTCGGCCTTTGAGACTTCTGTGACCGGACGAACGAACGGATTTGCATTCCACATCCGCCCCGTTAGTCCGCTCTACCTATTTTCACAGAGGAGCCATGAACGCACCCGGAGTGCTGACGTCGCTTGTGAGTCCACCCGATTTCTTTTAAGATTTTGAGCCTATTTTGGAGACCTTTTGACCACACCTATATGTGATGATCATGTGCCTATACCCTAGATCGACCACCCCTGTTGTGTGACCCATTTGTGGGGACCACTTAAGTCTAGTTAATACCTTTAAATTGAAAGAGGTTACGACTTGTACCCGGGGCCCGCTAATAAGAACTAGCGAGGCATTGGTAATCGCTGTGACTCCTCTCTTACATGAAAGGAGAAAAGTTACCTTTGAGGATGAAGACCTTTGACCCTATGAATGTAAGAACTCAAACCTTATGGATAGGAAAACCTAAATCTATGCGGGTAGAGACCCTTAATGGGGTGCGTAGAATCTAAACCTGTGGGTAGGTACTAGGAAAGGAAAGTAATAGGCTGGTTTGGGCTGGTCTATGTGATTGAGCCACGAAGGTCACATGTATTTGGAAGTCACTCATAACACCTCAAGCTAGTGACGACTCTATTTGAACTTTACTTGGTCCATCCAAACCTTGTTTAGACTCATAGAGAAAGTCCTACACCGTGATTTGACTTTCTAAAAAAGGACTTAGTGAACCGTACCTGAGAACTTCTTGTTCTAGTGGATTGACCTAGATGACAGATATGTCTAGAGGAATTTGATTGTAATTATTGAATCTATGCCTACATATTGGTGTGATAAATATATATATAGATATCCCTTAGAACCTTGGACTTGTGTGACTAGAGTGATTCTCTGGTACTACAAGTATGGCTTACCTCGACCTTGCTGTGAAACTAGTTGGAGCCCTGACCTTGGTTGACTAAACCTTAGGGTAATGAATAATGAATTTAATGACTGAGTAGGTTAATTTATTGAGACCTGCTTGAAGAGTTGACTTGGACCAAAACTATTAAAGGATTATTGGTTCTCGAAAGAGGACTGATGTGGACTCTTCCTTGTGGGATAACTGTGTAGTAGGTTTAAAGGTTGTGAAAGCTGAAACTAAAGGATGTAACAAGACCTTCTCCAACGATAGATATGAATGGGGTAATGGATCACCAAATGCGTTCCCTCCGTATTGGGAGTGAACAATAGGAGATTCCATCAATATTCCAAATCATTCTAAAGTTGGGTTAGGTAATGAGACAACCAGATGTGAAAGCCTTCAGAATGTAAACCCTATGTTGGGTCATGGACAGGTTAAATCCTCGTAACCCAAGAATGACTAGAGTCTTGAAGGCTAGAGTGGTATCACCCGATCTGGAAGATCTAGGGAACCTTTGTTCCTTGAGACTTAACTTAGTAGTTGGAACCCTGTTTTCCTAGGGTTATTGTGAACCACACCCCGGTGGTAATGTGACCCTGTAAGGAAAAGAGAATTGTGGAACCTGACTTGCTGTGACATGTAGGCACTGCCTCATCTTGACCCGACCTTTGACTTAGTTTAAGATGTGGGTGACTTGGGATGTTGTTATCCAACAACCCTTATCACTTGAGACCCTAGCTGCCTCAAATTTCGGGACGAAATTTCTTGTAAGGTGGGGAGAATGTTATACCCGCACCCCAGGAGTATAATTAATTATTAATTCTTCCCGTGACGTGTAGTTATCACTGCCACGTATGCCGGTGAGTTTTCTCACTGGTGGTCAAACCTGACTATATTGACCATAGTACGAGGTTGCCTATGGAAACTAGTCGGGACCATGGAGGTTGCCCCTTGACGTGTCGGGTAAGTAGTTGACCAAATTTTATTGTGTGCTTACTGCCCTCTCAAAGCCCTCGAAGTGTGGTCCAAAGGCCCTGACCTCTTATGGTGGGAACCACCCTCCTACTCGCATCGGAGGCAAGGTTATTGGCTGCCTCCGACCCACGCATCCAATGTTGCTAATAAGGACCCTTGTGGGTGAGACCCGTGGCTAAGGTACTATTGGCGCCCTGCCATGTTTGACCCTACCCAAATAGACCCTAAGGTACACTATGAGGCCTTATCCAAACAGGCCATTAATAGTGGTTTTCTATAAGAGAGAGGTGGGTAGGACTATTCATTAGTCTTGGCTCATTTCTACCTAACCTAACCTAACCGTGCTTGAGAAGGGAGTTATGAAGAGAGGAGGCGGCAAGGAGGAGAAGAAGGAGAAGGAAGGGAAGAAGAAGAAGGAAATGGCTGCTGGGTTTGGAGCTTTAAAGAGGGCACATCTTGTGTATCTCAGACCAGGTAAGCCAAGTGCCCCTTTTCCCCCCTTTTTCTCTCTTTCCCCCTTGCTCGTTTGAGTTTGGGTGGTTCGTTGGTTGCAGCCCCAAGATGGGGATTTCTTTTTTTGAAACCCAAAGGGTTAGCTCGAGTCATGTGTAGTTTCCCCTTGTAGGATGCTTTCCTATTTTCATTACAATCCTATAAAGACCTCTATTTTGACCTCTTGCTGAATCTATTTGATTCTAAAGCTTCAACCACCAAAGAAAACCCCAAATCTGGATTTTTGAGCTTTTGATCCTTTAAACCCCCTTAAATCTTTGAATGTTGGGTGTTTCTAAGACCCAAATAGACTCCAAGACACCCCTCCCTTGTCCCTTGAGGCTTAGAGAACCAAATGGGACAACCCTGGGCTTTTAAAGACCTTGAAATCACACTTGGGTTGCATCGGAGGCAAGACTGCGTGAGTCCGATGTTTGCCTCTGATGTGTCCTGAGCCTGCAGGGAAGGTCGGAGGCAAGGTTGGAGGCAAGACTGCGTGAGTCCGATGTTTGCCTCCGATGTGGCCTAA
Source organism: Telopea speciosissima (assembly GCF_018873765.1). Taxonomy (NCBI): domain Eukaryota; kingdom Viridiplantae; phylum Streptophyta; class Magnoliopsida; order Proteales; family Proteaceae; genus Telopea; species Telopea speciosissima. The sequence continues at coordinate 13,191,019 of NC_057925.1, read as the reverse complement.
GCTGCGAGAAGGTCGAGGCAAGGTCGGAGGCAAGCCTGCGAGTCCGACGTTGCCTCCGATGCGTTTTTAAGGCTTATAACTTATGTAAACTGTGGGGTTTCTCTATGAGGCCTCCCTACACTCTCTCACACTCTTATTCACTTCCATAGGCGCCAACATATGTGCAATGGGGTGATTTTGAGCGGGAATCGTTGCGCTTATACAAATTCCATTTGAAGTAATTGGTGAGTGGGTTTGGGTGACTGTTTGAGCTTGTTTACTATTGCTTATTCATGCATTTATGAATTATATTGTGACATTATCATTCAAGCATGATTGCATATTTGCATTTATTCTTATTCGATGATGATGATTTGGATGATATGGATTTGTGTTGGGTTACGGTCTGGGAAGTACTGCACCGGAACCCCCGAATTACGTGGAATTGTATATTGCATCTCATTCTTGTCTGTATGCGCCGTGTTGTCTTTGGTACCCGGTGTTAGATGGAATGGGACGTTGACACACCCGGATGTACCTCTCAACACGATAGGATTCATGTAGTATATCGTGGTTAGGCTCAGTTCCCTATGCTCTCGACCCTTACCAACAGGGGTTTAGGTGTTGGGTAGCCAAAGCACTGCTGCTGTGGAGAGTTAGAGAGGCCAGGCCAGGGGTAGTAATGGTTATCGGGTCCGCCTCGGGTGGTGATGACTACGACCGGCGCGGGCTCCATAGTAATAATTGAGGTTGCATTGTGGTGAGAATGGAAGGATCCACAATGTCTTCCCGAGTTATTGCGATAGCATATACCCATTGACTTAGCATTGTGTGTTAGGTGGTAAATGGCTCAGTTCCCTATGCTACGACCCTTACCAACAGGGGTTTAGGTGTTGGGTAGCCAGAGCACCTGCTGCCTGTGGAGAGTTAGAGAGGCCAGGCCAGGGGGTAGTAATGGTTATCGAGTGCCTCTCGGGTGGTGATGACTATGACCGGTAGCGGGCTCCATAGTAATAATTGAGGTTGCATTGTGGTGAGAATGGAAGGATCCACAATGTCTTCCCCAGTTATTGCAGTAGCATATACCCATTGACTTAGCATTGTGTGTTAGGTGGTAAATAAATTAATAATAGCATGCACCATGGACTATTTGTGATTGTGTGATTGTGCATCCCCTTTTCTCTCTCACTAGCTCGGTGGAGCTAACCCCCGTGTACACATTCTTTTTAGATTTTGATGCAGATGATTACTGTGGAGCCAGAGACTGTGGCTGAGGATCATGGCGATGGTTGCCCATGATGATTGTGCCTACGGGCTGTATTGATACTTGGGACTTATTCCCTTCTTTTGTTTTTTTTGGGCCACGTGCCTTATATAAATATTTATTGTTATATTTGTTTTGGGATAGTTATGCTATGGTCATTCGGGATGTCCATCCAAACTATTTACGTATCACTTAGCCGTATGAACATGAGGTAACTACTGTAAACGCTTTCGCTTATTTTATGATCGTTGGAAATGTAATATACCTTTGTCTTTCGCACTCTGATATTATTGTATTGTAATATTGGTTTATGACTGTGAGTTGGCCACTGCATCGAGATCCTGGCGGTGAGGTGGGATGACGCGTGTCACCCCAATCATACCCTGATATTGTATTTTATCCCTTGTCGGGATACGGGTGTGACAGTTCATCTCTCTGGTCACTGACCATGCTCTCTAGGCAGAGTGCCATTCCACGGGTGTTGCCATTATTCTTTTTCATGAAGGTGGCATAGCAGTCCCTTGCTTTCTTCTGATTTCCTCGGATTTTGCCTACCCCATTCTCGGTGGGGAACTTCATCTTCAGGTGAAGTGGTGATATGACTCCTCTAAGGGCTGTCAGTGATGGTCGCCCTAAGAGGCCGTTGAAGGACACCACGGACTTGACTACCATGAAATTCACCATGATGGTTACTTGTTGAGGGTGTACCCCGAAGGTGACGGGTAGCTTTATGGTACCTCTGATGGAGGCGGTGGCACCTGAGAATCCATGGAGATAAGTAGGCTCTGGTTTGAACTGGTCGTCCCCAAACCCAAACTGTCGATAGGCGTCCAAGGAGAGTACGTCAACAGACGCCCCTGTGTCTATCATTACCCTGTGTACAGGTCGATTGGCTACCTCCACCTGTATTACCAAGGCATCTTCATGCGGGAAGTTTAGTCCTTCCAGGTCTTCATCCGAGAAGGAGATCACCGCCTCGATCCGGCTATCTTCTTTGGGCTTCTCTACCACTCCCACGAACCTGGCATGAGCTTTAGCTTTTACGGTGGACTCTTGCCCTGGTCCTCCAAGTATGGTGAGGATAGGAGGTCCCTTGGTGCCACTAGGTTCTGTGGCATCTCTCCGCCTCTTACGGGCGGTCTCTCTCTCGATCTGTTCTCCTTTCTTCTCGTCTCGGTTCCACTCGTCTCCGTCGCGACCTCTATCTCCTTGGCCTCGAGCGGTTGTCACGTCTCCCCTTCACATACTTGTTCAAGCTTCTGCTCTTACCGGTTGTTCTATCTCTCTGCTCAATTGATAGCACTCCTCTGTGTCGTGCCCATTCTCTTTGTGGAAGAGACAATATTTGTTAGGGTTTCGCTTCTCTGGCGCTGCTAGCATGGGTCGTGGCCAATGGAGTAGGTCACGGTCCTGGATCTGCATGAGTATCAGGGACTGGTGGTGTTCGATGGTGTGAACTCAGGGGTGCTTGCCCTCTCACTTCTCTCTGGGCAGCGGTCTGTCCTCCTAGATGGGCGGTCGCTCTTCTCTTGTCGTCGCTCTGCTCTTATCGGCGCTCTGTCCTTGACCTCTTACCCTCTTTGCGGTCATCAGGTGCTAACCTCTTGTTGTCTTGTGGCTTGGCCTCGATTATTTTTGTTCTAGCTTGTAGTACCTCGGCCATATTTGCAAACTCGTTACACCGCTCCAGGAGCTCTTTCATAGTCCTGGTCTCATGTCGTGCCAGGTCCTTGATCAAGTCCAGGTCCCTAATACCTCTGCAAGGGCTGCATGTCGTGTCCGGTCATCCAAGTCTCGAACTTCCAGGGACTCCTTGGTGAACCCGGTAACGTATTCCCCGAGAGATTCCCCGGGTTCGTACCACGTTCGATGATTGACGGTGGTCTTCTTACGCTTTGACGCTTTGGAAACGGGTGACGAATGCTCGCATAGCTCTGCGAGCGAGCATATAGATCTAGGTCGTAGCCTAGAGAACCATGATGTGGCTGCTCCCTTGAGGGATGCAGGAATGCCCGACAGGAGACCACGTCCGACCCCCATACAGCGTCATCATACCATTAAAGTAGTTGATGTGGTCATTAGGGTCGATGGTACCAGCTGTAGAGTTCGAAGGTGGGTAGTCGAAACACGGAAGGTAGTGTGGTGACATGATCTCTCGCCGAGAATGGGTGTTGTCCAGGTATGGAATGTGTCTCGCCTTTGGTGCCGCTTCTTCAACCCTTCCGACTTCTCATCCGGTCGCGAGTCTTTGATCGAGCTCCTCGTCCCGTGTCCATCCCCCACGCCTGGCCGGACGTTCGCTGCGACCCCGTTCACGCTCTCTCCTGGATGTCCCCTCCCGCCTTGAGTGTTGGCGGGATGGTGAATGGTCATGCCGTGATGAACCCTGTCGTGAAGGTGAGGGGCCTTCTTCTCTGCAGGCCCGGCTTCGTCGTGGTATGTGACCTTCTTCCAGTCGTCCGTCGAACACAGACCTCCAGACCGATCTCTGCGGGCTAGACACCCTCGCCCTGGGTGTTGGCATCCTCCCACGTTCTGACCGTGGCAAGAGGTCTCTTGTTCTCCTGGGATGCTGGGAAGGGTCCCCCCGCTGCGGAGTGGGGGTTGCCTGTTGCGCAAGTCTCTCTGATCTCACGCCCCTGGGAGATGATCTCCTAGGGTTCGACTCTTGTTGAGGTATGGACTCCACCCTTACTGATGGTGAAGTCCTCCGACGGTGAGATGTCGCACGCTGCGTCAGGTATTCTCGAAAGAGTCGTTGTTCATCGAGGATCTGTCGTTGCGGTCGTTGATCCGACCCACGATGGTCTGGAGCATTGGGGTCGGTGTCACCTCCACCACCACATCGTCGGCCTCGTCATTGTTGGGCTCGGCAATCACGAACTGGTCATTAAAGGGGATCTCCTCCTCCGGAGGGACATGGTCTGGTTGTTGGCTCTGCGGCGAGAGCACTCTAGGGGTGGTGATCCATTCCTTGCTCCGTTGTTGGTGGTGGTAGTCTTCCTTCGTGCCATTGAATGAGTATGGAAGCGAGCTAGTAGCTGTAATGGCTAGCGTCGTTCCCACAGACGGCGCCAATCTGTTGCGTCAAGAAATCGTCGAGCGGTCCTACGAGTGCCGTCACCTGCAAGTGGACCAAAGGGGTCAACAGAGAGAACCGGTGTGGTCCCGGCCTAGGGCTCTCCGATGCCAAAGTTAGATCTCCTGGCACAAATAGATGAATAGTGATTATTCAGTATGAGTTTAGATGTCCCTTGATGGGGTTGCGTACCTTGCCTTTTATAGTAGCATATGGCGGTGTATGGCGGTGTGGAGAGTCCCCGTTTGATGGCGATTGTGCCGTTGAGTGGATAGAGGCCCTGGGTAACGAGGCTCTATCCTGATTGGCCATCTCCCCGTGGGAGGGAGTGTCCTGGTGGCATCAGGATCCTTGGTGGATAGATACCCGCGTGTGGTGATAACGTCCTTGGTGCTTGAATCCGTCTGGATGACGTGACCTCTAAGCGGCGGTCTAGAGTCCTGGTAGTGACATGAGTCTTAGCGATACGATCGAATCGTAGATGGGTGGCCCCCACCTCACGTGCCCACGATGTTGTGCCTGGGTGCAGGCCGCGCCTGGGTGAGGCTGCGCCTGGATGTGTGGCTGCGCCTAGGTGAGGCCGCGCCCAAGTGGTGGCCGCGCCTGAGTGAGGCCGCGCCCTGGTGAGGAGGCCGCGGCCTGGGTGAGGCCGCTCCCTGGTGAGGAGGCCGCGCCTGGGTGAGGCCGTGCCTGGGTGAGGAGGCCGCGCCTGGGTGAGGCCGCGCCTGGGTGAGGAGGCCGCGCCCTGATGCGGGGCCGCGCCCGAGTGGTGGCCGCCCCCCCGAGTGGTGCTGGGACCCCGGTTCGTTCCCCTTAGCTATGGAGCGGGTCGTCTGTGACACGTGGTGGTCGTTGATTGACCCGGTGAATATTGGATGTATCAGCATGGATGGGAAACCAGCCTTCATGGGCTTGGCGGAGCATTATAGAAGGGCGAAAGTTTTTTAAAGCGGGGTTTCTTTGGAAAGTGGGTTTGGAAAATAATATTCGTATTTGGGAGGAGGGATGAATTCCTTCATTACCAGGCTTCAGATTTCAACTGGTAAGCCCCAAGGGTGTTCTTTGGTGTGGGTTTCAAAATTGAATAATCAACAGAACCAAATTTTGAACAGAGAGCTCATTCAACAGAATTTCTCACACAGTTTCGTGTGGGGTATGTCTAGAGATGGATGTTTCTGAGTCAAATCAGTTTATCATCTTTTTTGCGGAGAAGGAGGTGGTAGAGGCTTCGACTTCATGGATGTTGTCATATTTTGCCGAAGACAAAAAATTTTCTGTGGAGAGCATGCACAGAGGGATTTGCAATGGATGACACATATTGATGGTTGTTGTTCGAGGTGTGGGTAAGTTTCAAAAGATCCAGCCCATATCTTGTTGAATTGCTCTTTTGCGAAGGCGGTGTGGTTTGGGTGTCCTCTAACTCATAGAATTAATTCAAGAACTGACTTCTTAGTGCAATTTTGGATCCATAGATAGAGATTTTTTAATCATCAAGGCAAGAGAATCAGTTGAGGGCGCCAAGGCCTTTTTAGTTTCATTGTGTGGTACCTTTAGTGAGCGAGAAACAATCTCTTATTTTACCATTAAGAAGTGGACTCCATTAGTAGTTATTGAGGCAGCAAAGAAGGCCCATGGTGATTTTTTGCTGGCTCATCCTCCATCCTCCCCTTCAGTTTTGGTGGGGAACCCAACAACATCTTAGGTAGCACAACAATGGTTTCCTCCGCCTATGTTGTTCTTTAAACTCAACACGAATGCAACATGGACTTAGGACAAATGAAATGGAGGAATGGGTATGGTAATTTGTGACTCTATGGGAAGACCTTGCTTGGAATGCCGGTTCCAACCAATTTCGATAGCATTTTAGTAAGGGAGGCATTAGCAATTCGAAGTGTCCTATTGGAAGCTTTGTCGGATAACATGAAGTTCTTAACGGTTGAAACGGATTGTCAAGAATTCTGTACTTTCCTAACTCATGCAACCACCAATATTCTAATGGCAGTGCAGCCTATGGTAGAAGACATTCTTTGTTTATCTTCTTACTTCAGTGAATGAAGATTCATGAAAATTCCTAGGGAGATTAACACATTTGCTGATTCTCAGAAAATTATCACCTCCAGTTTGCTGACCGGCCCAGTTCCCCAGTTCCTCTAATAGGGGGATGGTGGACCCCACCCGGGCAGGGTATTTGGGCATGGGTAGAGAGGTCATTTCAGCCCCCCTTTGTTAGAGGAACTAGGGAACTGGGCCGGTCAGCAAACTGGAGATGATAAAGATCCTGATTCCCTAGGTAGGAAGGCTCTGTGGGTGACGTTTACATCAGAATGACCTATTTTCACTCCATGGTTGTTGGAGGCTTGTAACTTTACGGCTACGTGCTTTGCACACTCTTTTGAATATGATTATCTTTCAAAAAAAAAAACAAAAAAGACCTGTGCCAAGTGCGGATAAATGACACTAGCCGCATGGATGCCATGATTACAGGTCTAGCATGCAATGGATATGGTGTAACAATAGTTGAAATTTGTTTCAGAATTATTTACACCAACCCAAATCGCAGCCCATGTAACATATGTTGGGACTTGGGGTCTTCTTTGGGACTTGTGTTGCACTCTCAAACACGAGGATTTAGTTCATGGTATTGACACCGGTATTGGTTGTTGGTGATACAGATATCAATACATGTTGATTGTATCGAGTCATATCAGGTTGATACGGAATCAAAATATCAATTTTTTTCAACAAAAAAATGAGGGTTCATAATCCATAATTTATATCTGAAAATTTTGTCACTTCAAATGGTTGAGAGCCATCTAATCAATTTGGTTTCAGGAATAGGTAATTTATTGGGTTGCAATCCTTTCCTTGCTTTGTATGTCTCTTATATGAGGACCTTTATTCCCTGAGGTTCGTTGACCGATACGGTTGTGCGATTCCTCTCATAGGACCACTCCACCCCCTGATCGAACACAATGTACGGGTGGAATCCACCCACCTTTTATTAGAGGCACTAGAAAATCGTGCCAGGCAGGGGAACCGCAGGTGATAAAAGTAACTTATATGACTATAACCAATGGTGAACAAAGGGACAAATCTTTTCTATCGTGCCTTACCTAGAAGCCTTTTCCATCGTATTCTTCTTTTCAGGCACAAACTGATGACTTGGTAGATTGACCATTTAATAGATTTGCGCCCACCTTATTCACTATTTGTCAAGTTTGACAATCTATCTCAATTGCATGGTTGACCATATATGAGTTTTCTTCCTTGACTGATGTTTCCAAATTGAGATCACTTGCTAGACTTTTCAAAAAAATTTGAACCTTTGTATTAACATTCAAGGCTGTCAGATTGTTCTTAATATTCAACCATTTACTTAAGAAGTAATGAAGGGGCTCTAGTTTTTGACATGATGGGGTCCTTGATTGCATTGCAAGTTTGGTTGTTGCAAGTTCTTGAAACGTATCAATAGTCATGGATTTTCGAGATATTATCTAGCCATTAGATCAACTCTATTTGGGTTGAGATTAACACATGAAAAGAAAACCTTTAGTTCTACTTATCCATAAAACTGAACCTCAATCGATTTGCCATGAGACAATATTTGGGTCATATAAGAAGGCCTCCCTAGGTGGGTTGTGCGGAAAATAGCTGACCAGTTCATCGCAATCCATCCTACACGAACAATCCGTCTCTAAGAAGTTAGAGGAAAGTTTTTCCATACTTCACGTGAAGGAAAATGTCAGTCATCGGTGGCTGCCAATGTCTGTCTCTTATTTACAAATGATCAAAAATACCCCCACTATTGGACGGTACCCTATGGTTACAATTCGAAACCCTCAGTCAAGGGACCGTGTTTGAAGAAGCCCTCATATTTTAAAATTCTATTTATTTAAAGCACGAACTAATGACTTGGTAGATTGACCATTTAATAGATTTGCGCCCACCTTATTCACTATTTGTCAAGTTTGACAATCTATCTCAATTGCATGGTTGACCATATATGAGTTTTCTTCCTTGACTGATGTTTCCAAATTGAGATCACTTGCTAGACTTTTCAAAAAAATTTGAACCTTTGTATTAACATTCAAGGCTGTCAGATTGTTCTTAATATTCAACCATTTACTTAAGAAGTAATGAAGGGGCTCTAGTTTTTTATATGATGGGGTCCTTGATAGCATTGCAAGTTCATGAAACGTATCAATAGTCCTGGATTTTCGAGATATTATCTGGCCATTAGAGTAACTCTATTTGGGTTGAGATTAACACATGAAAAGAAAACCTTTAGTTCTACTTGTCCATAAAACTGAACCTCAATCGATCTGCCATGAGACTATATTTGGGTCACATAAGAAGGCCTCCTTAGGACCTTAGGTGGGTTGTGCAGAAAATAGCTGACCAGTTCATCACAGCCCATCCTACACGAACAATCCTTCCATACTTCACGAGAAGGAAAATGTCAGTCATCAGTGGTTACCAATGTCTGCCTCCTATTTTCGAATGATCAAAAATACCCTCACTATTGAGTGGTACCTTATGGTTACAATTCGAAACCCTCAGTCAAGGGACCGTGTTTGAAGAAGCCCTCATATTTTAAAATTCTATTTATTTTAAGCACGAACTAATGATTTAGTAGATTGATCATTTAATAGGTTTGGGCTCATCTTATTCACCACTTGTCAAATTTGACAATCTATCTCAATTGCATGGTTGGCCATATATGAGTTTAATTTCTTCCTTCAATAATGTTCCCAGTTGTGATCACTTGCTAGACTCTTTAAACTTTTTAAACCTTTGTAATAACATACAAGGATGTGAGATTGTTCTTAATATTCAATCATAGTTAAATAATAGGGTAAATTACACGACACCCCCTGAAAATCGAACGATACTCAACTCACCCCCTATTTTTAAAAACTACTCACCCGTCCTCCTGTATTAGTCTCTACCGTAACACCGTTAGTTTTATGCGGTTAACTTATGAAGTCAGTAAATTAAATATTTTTAAATTTCTAAACTAACCTTGACCCAATGTAGAGTTACTATTTTACCCTTAATCGAAAAACCCCAAAATAAATCCTCTGTCTCACATGACCTGCAACTCAATCTCCGCCAGTGCAGTTTGATATGAAAATTTGATTTAAAAGAAGAAAAGAAAGAAGAAGAGAACACACGCAGGAAATTAATTAATTAAATAGATGAGAAAATACGATGGTTAATTTTATGAGTGTTTATCGAGAGCGTTACCTGGAGTTTGGAGATGGGTAGGAGGAGAGGGAAAGAGGTCCAAGCAATTGCAATCAAAACTGCCTTGCCGTTGGGCTTCACATCACTCCCGGTGTTGACGCAAATCCAGGCTTTGGTTTTTCTGACAATCTTGAGCTGTAGGTCGGGGTGTAGGAGGAGGGATGGATTGGGTGAACCGTGATGCGGGGGAGGGGATTGTCTACTACTGATTTGAACGGAGAGATTAGCGAGGTAGTACAACTACACCATATGGAAGAAGATGGACTTACCCTAGCAGGGTAGCTGAGAATGCCTTAGCAGAGGAATAGGTTCAGGTCCCTTGCGGTTGTAACTCCATCCAATGGTAAAATGAAATCAATTTTCATTTGTTTTATTTGTTTAAATCTAAAGGATAAATATCTCATTCCATTTTTTGGTTTGATTTAAATTAACACCGTTATTATAGAAGGGGATGGGTGAATATTTTCAAAAAGCAAAGGATGAGTTGAGTATCGTTCAATTTTCAAGGGGTATCGTGTAACTTACCCTAAATAATAATATAGACAATTTTTTTGGTAGGATAATATATATAATATATACGTTTACCCCCAAAAGAAAATAGAGAATATAGACAACTAGATTTGGCAACAACTGAACTGGCATAAAGCCATTACTTAAGGGGTTATGAAGCGGTCTTGCTTGCGTTACCAGTTTGTTTTTACCATTAGGGCATTAGGTCAATTCCATTTGGGTTGACACTTAATGCATGAAAAGAATTCCTTAATTCTATTTGCCCGAAAAATTGAACCTGAATCAACTTGTCATGAGAAAATATTTGGGCCATACACATGGCACAGGTATCGGTTATCTGCAAAACCGATATGATAATGATATGTTATCAGCACAGATCAATTGTATGAGACAAGTTTACTCCAGATTTGCCTTAAAAATGAAGATTGGTGACTTACAAAATCAAGCGATACATTAGTAATACCTCAAACCATGGCCACAAAAAAATCTCCTTAGATGGGTTTGTGCTGAATATAGCTGACTTGTTCATCACAACCCATCTTACATGAACAACCTGATCATTAAAATGTTAGGGGAAATTTTTCTTTAACGCTGCAAAAAGGAAAAGGACAACCATCAATGACTGGCAACATCGAGACAGGATCCAATTCTTGTACAAGGACATATGGGAATGGGTATGAGCTGCCCAGTGCAATCCACCATGTGTGGGTCCCACATGATGGATGCAATCTGGGAGGTTCACAGAATTTACGCGAATGAAAAGATTAAGAGCATTTCTTTTCTTTTCTTTTCTGTCTTGCTTCCACATTTTACAATTTTACCAGACATTCCATAGTTTTCAACATTTTAAAAGGACAACACGATGAAGAACAAGCACAACGACACCCTTCGAGTCCGGATTTTCTCCAATGACATTTAACCACCAGAGTCGATCTTCCACCATCCATATGTGGGGGGACTACACCCCATGGATGGTGGAAGATCGACTCTGATGATTAAATGTTATTGGAGAGGATTTGAATTCACACTAGATGTGGGGATCACACCCCCATGGATGGTAGAAGATCTGATGGTTAAATGTCATTGGAGAGGTTCTGAATTCACACCCCTCCTCATGTGGGGTGCAAAGGTCAAACTGAATTTATTGTTATCTCATCCTATTATATATGATGGATAAATTATAATGAAATGAAAAAAACAAAAGAAAAAAGAAAAAGACAAAGGGTAGCTTTTTAAGACTTTAGGTCATCCACATGCCTTTCTTGCTTTCGCTCCCTCGTATATTCGTGATTTCTGAGGGCATAGATCTCTCTCTTCGGAATATGCCCAGAATCTTTTCTTCTCTCTGCTTGTAAATACCCTTAGGCTCTTGATCGAGCGGACTAAGTTCTCCTTTCTCTTCTTCCTGTTCTTCGGAATGATGCCCAGAATCTTTTCTTCTCTCTGCTCGTAAATACCCTTTGGTTCATGATCGAGAGGACGAAGCTCTCCGTTCGCTTCCTTTCTTCTTCTTCTTCTTCTTCTCCCCCTCCTCTCTTCTTCCTCTTCTCTTGGCTCTCTGAGCTTCGCATCCTGCCGAACATCACTCACCGTCATAATCTTCATGGAGAATGAGCAACTGAACGGTGTTTCCTACCTCCCCACCCAAGAACAGGTTTCTCTCTCTCTCTTGAGGATTTGTGTGTGAAAGCGGATCTTGGTTGACCCTTCAAAAAACCAATTTTGGTTTTTTCTTTTTCCCCTTGTCCCTCTTTTGGGGTTGAATTTTCTTTCTTGGTTTGGGTTTATGTTGAATTGTCTCTTTCTAATTTGTTTTCCTTGTTTTCGACTCAAATTCTTGGAAAAAAAAAGTTCTTGCAGGCTTGTAATGGTGCGAAGGGAATAGAGTATGGAATGTCGGGCTTGAGCTTGACGGTGTCCGACAATCATGGTCTTTGTGCGATCTGCTTGGAGAAGATAGCACTTCAGGAGACTGCTCTTGTAAAAGGTTGCGAGCATGCTTACTGGTTTGTCTAACATCTTTATGTTCTCTTTTTCTTCGTTTTATTATTCCATTTGAGAGGAATTATAAATCATTCTAAATGTTGGTGATTGTCTGCCTATCGGTGTAGCATTGTTGATCTTATCATTTAAATCATTTGATTACTTGGGTCTTGGAATGAGCAGTAACTTACCTTAATGGCCTCCAATTCGATCTGGCCCTATAATTTGATCTGGTTAAACAATGAATGGTTGAATCTCTAGGAACTAGATGTCTTCAATACAAAACGGAAAATCCAGCAACTAGAAAGTTAAAGAAACTGAACAGAAAACAAAGAAGTACTGACCTGATTGATGATGGATAGGTTGAAGAAGAACGGAAGAAAGGTAGATGGATATGAACTAAGCATCTCACCTGGAGCTAGACATAAGTCCCATCAGCCGCCCTGACCTTAGCATCTGCACTGCATCCCACAACACTATTCTGAATCTCATAAAACATATGGAGGCAAAAGGCAAGAGTCAACTGTATTCAACTAAAACTGGGGAGTTTATGAAGCCTTACAATTCTTTAAATTGAAACTGAAGTATGTTTACAATAGGAAAGAAAGAAATAAACATAGTAAACCACTAAACCCTCTCCAAATAGGTATAGGTGTCCTACAAGACAAGAACTCTATCTTAGCTAGAATAAGTATCTCAGTAGATCAAAACTCTATCCAATGTAAGAATGGGAGTTCTAATCAGGCAAGACTCTATTTAACTGATGTAGGGATGATAGGAAACACTAACAACCTATAAAATTCCGGAATCGCAGTAACTAAAATCCAACAGAAATATGACCATAATATGGTATCAACAATATCGCTTAATCTAAATGGATGGATGGGCTTGATATTATAACTGAAGGATCATCTTTTAGCATGAATAAAAAAAGGACATACCCAGTGCACGAGGCTCCCGCCACTGCGGGGTCTGGGGACGGTCATATTGTATGCAGCCTTACCCCTGCTGTTGCAGAGAGGCTATTTCCAGACTTGAACCTGTGACCACTTGATCACAATTTTTGCAACCTTTACAATTGCACCAATGCCCGCCCTCCATCTTTTAGGGTGAATGTGTACCTAAAATCTTAGGTTAATCCTTTGGTTGGGTATCGAGAAACAGGTAAGAACAAAAAATAGAAGGTTAAGAAAACATGGAATTAGTAACTAAAGAGAATTGTTATTTCTCAAACCAGCAGTCTGATGAATACCAGATTTGAATCGAAGGAAACAATCAGAGAGAGGAATAACATGTCAAAAACTCAGAGCAACTCAATGGTCTGATCATTAGAAACCAAAGGGGAGAAACTCAGAATAGAAAGTTGTCAAACCTGGCTATCACAGAAAACCAACCGAGCAGAATACTTCAGAACAGATCAGTGGAATGAAAGACAGTAATATTCAATTAGATAAACAGTAAAACAGTACTATAATACCTAGATTTGAACCACGAAATTTTAGAGCATGGCTGCTGGATTTTACTGGATCAGAAGAACAATTGAAAACAAAAGAAAGAAGCAAAGATAGGAAGGAGGAGAAGGGATACGGAAGGGCCTCTCACTCATTGTCTCTCACAGTAGCTGACACTCGCAGCAAACCAGCACAAAGCCAACTTCTTTCAAAATCCAAATTGTTGGGAAGGTATCACCCTTCTATTTATTAATAGATTGTAATTACAAAAGAGAAAAAAAATAGAAACTAGTATCCTTTTGTTTTCAAAACTAACTAACACCAAAATAGTAACTAACTATAAAGATAGAAATTAAAGAAATAGCAAGTTAACAAAATAATAACTAAATCTCCCAATCAAGATCTACCAATTCTCTGACACAAAGAAGTAATCCACTCCTGAAATCTCTCCACAAAAGGCCAGAATGGGTCCCACAATATCCAGCAAATCTCCAACAGAACCTTCTCACGCAAAGCTGTCAAAAATTCTCTTCAAATACTACTGGTTGATGGCTTATTTTTGGGGAGAACAAAGCTGGAACATGGGCTTAAGTATAAGCAATATATGGTCCAAGTGGGGCCTTTCTAGGAGTCAAATCAATGGCCAGAATAGGCCTTGGTTTGGGCTGCCTATAACCAAGCCCATGTGGACCATTTAGGGGCTTTGGGCTGGCCTGGCCTTACACTGCATCACCAACATTTACAGATAAAGAGAGAAACAATGAAATAATGAAATAAAACACCCAAACTAAACTAAGAATCCAAGCCCGCCTGCCACCCTCTCGAGCCAACAATTATAGTTTATGTTTCAGGGCTTGTTGCAGCCGATGGTTAAGCATCTCTTTCTGATCCATTAAAAATTTCCGGCTAGTGTCACCTGGAATGGTTAAACCCATACCATAGAAAGTAAATATCCCACTGCTAAGATGTATGGTATCGATTTATTCCTTTATGGATGGATGACATGACAGGCAATGGTTGTCTGTTCTCCTTGAAGATTGACACTTTGGACCCCCTCTGGCCAGTTAACAGAGTGGCTTGCAACTGCCTACTTTATTAACATAAAGGAGCACTTCCTGGTAAGGCCACCAAACGCCTTTAGCTGCTATGAACTATTACAAAGAGGACCCATTGGATTGAAGGCTCAACACATATAATCTAATCCAAAACTTATTTCCACCAAATCAAGCTTACATATGTGATTTCATTTGGTCTCACTGGGTTACTGTTTTGTATTAAAGAAAAAGATTCACTAACTGTTACTTTAGTCAGGCATATGGCCCATCACGCCATGAGAAAGCGGCATAATTCTGTGTTATATGGAAACAATGTAGATAGCTCTTCTATTTTTAATTAATTAATCTTCTCATAAAAAAAATGAAGCCCACGTCTGATTTTTCTGCATCAGCAAGACACTTGAATGGGGTTGGTTTCAAGGGAACTCTATTGTTGCTCAGTTTTTAGGCGGACTTAAAAGAATGTTGAGAAATGATGTAATAAAAGTAATTACTTTATTTTTCAATTTTTTATGTGTAGTGTGACGTGCATCCTTAGGTGGGCAACATACAATCAGAACCCTTTGTGCCCACAATGCAAGTGTCCATTTGAGTTTCTCAATGTTCACCGTTCTCTTGATGGCAGGTGAAAAAACGATTCTTCACTTATTTGGCATATAAGCATGTGAATTGCTGCCTATTATGTTTCCTATTAACAGAAATGTTCCTGTCCTGTTTGACAGAATCCATGACTATATGTTTGAGGAGAGTGTTTGCCTTCTTCTTAGAGCGACATGGTTCATGCCATTGAAGGTAGAGGCTCAAGAAGAGGTTTATGATGAATTGGAACATATTTATCAATACGAGGAGGATGAGGATGAAGATATAGAAGAAGTTTATTATACCAGTTCAAATCTTCGGATTGGTAACCGTAGGTGGGGAGACAATGGCTTTGTTAGGGGAGGGAGGAAAGAAGCAAGGCCTGTCCATCGAGAATTCCAAGACAATGATGCTGGTCCATCACGTGGTCCGAAGAATAAAGAGGTAGCTAGGGATTCAACTGGGCGTCGAGCAAAGAGGGCGCTTAAGCGTGAAGCTGCAGATAAAGCAGCAGCTGCAAAGCATCAAGAGCGCTTAATAAGGTTGGGACGCAAGTGATGCAAGCAAACTAACTAATGTTTAAACAATATTTCATTGTACAGGATTTCCCTTAGATTAGCTTTGTGAAATAATGACCAGATAGATAGTTTAGTACCTTGGTTTAAGTAGAATCCACTTTCCTAAACTTTGATGTATTGTTGAATTTAAGTTCCTGTAGTTACTGATTTTCCTATCCTTTGATCCAAACATTTCATGATTAGTACAAATCTAGTTCAACTTGTCCTGAATGACTATCATTGTTTGCCTTCCTGACCAGTCACTGTGCAGATCTACCTGCTTCCTAGTAACAGGACATAAAATACATTCATTTAAGCTCTTAAACAGAGAGTAAAACAACATAGACTGTGCGGAGCTAAATTATAATATAAATTGTTCACTGCCTCCATGAGGTTAGAAAGAACTAGTGCTCTTTTGAGTTGCTTCTGCAGCAGGTCATGGGCCAACCAGATTACATTCAGTTCAGCTTCAAGTGCGGAGCTGTATTGTCCTGTCCCAACCTGAGAATGGCCTTGGAAGGAAAGGAATTGTATACTATCCAAAATGGCTAGATGATATGTTCAGGATTCCTTTATTTTTGGTTGAAAAAACGGATTGATTTTCTTGCTTTCCGTGGTGAATACATTAACAATGTTCCTTGTGATAGTAACCAGGTTATTTCTTCTTCGCTTAGAGTGGAGACCAATAAAACTTTACTTTATGTACCAAGTCCTTTACCTGAGCTGGCCTATAAAAACTCAGTTGTAAGGGCATGAAAGTAAGGAATGCCACAGTGATTCAGGATTGAGATCGCAAATAGGGCAATGTGATTGAGTTCTCTTCATGAATCTCTTTTGATTACTAATGAAAAGACAGAAATCTTGCCACCCGTGATTCTTGCGTGAATGCACCCATTAGCCCCCGTGCTAGCGCAGGGGTCACGTGACCATGTAGCGTTCTCTTGCCCAATAAAAAAATATACATTGGTTTTTTTTTATTATTGTAAAAATTTCAAAATAGGCTTTATTTGTTTTGATGTAAAATTTTATATGTTAAAAAATTTTCCAATGTTTGTTTACATAATTCCTTCTGCTCCTGGTCTTTTAGACATTGAAAATTTTGGCTTCCCTAAATTTTTTGTTTGAAGGTTTTGATTTTCGATCGTTCTTTTTGTGGGGATTGGACATTTCTACAGCAGCAGATGATCAATCACCCATTCACCTTTGCAAAAGACAAAATGGATAGGAACTTGTAAACAGAAAAAGATAGGTGTCATTGATACAGTCCAAGAACTCATAAGATAGCTCAGCAATCCTGCAGGTTTCGTTGATATACAATTATACATAAACGAATAATTGCTTTTACAGAAATTAGATCCGCAAAAGATTAACAACAGAATGGTTTATACAAACATACAACCTTCACAAGAAAAGTGAGGCGACGACCCTGAATAACAATAACGCTTGAAACAAATCAAACTTGTCTTAAGCATAGCTTGAGTTATTGGTTGAGGCCGATACCAATACCTGGCCGATCTTGGATCGGGTCTTGGTATCTGGATCGGGTCTTGGTATCAGATCAAGGGTAAAATCATCAAAAAGCTCATTTTTTCTAATAAAAAAACAGTGGTAAAATTGACCAATCTAGGCCATCTGGATCGGTAACAGTAGAGACCGATACCGATACTGATATCTCAATAGCTGGTCTTAAGCCTCGTAAATTTCTTGAAATACCATAAAAAGTTAAGAGTCTTCGAGAGATCAACCGATGGAGAGAGTAATCCACTCATCGATCGGTTTGGGAGTTGTAGGGTTGCAATAGCGAGAACAAGAACCCTAAAGAATGACAAGTAATGAGAGAGGAGCTCACAGAGGCTTCAATCCCCGATAGGCTTGAGAGTTACAGCGACGAGGTCAAGAACACTAAAAAACGATGGAAAAGAAAGCGGAATTTGCAAAGCTTTGGTGATCGTGTTGTGTTTTTTGGCCATTTAGAGAGAATATTTTCCCTATAATTTTGGAGTAAAAATTTCCAAAGCCTTTTCCAAGAAAGAGGAATCTCAAGTAAAATTTTACATCCTGAAAAATTTTCAAATAACAAAACAAACAGAGAAAAATCTAATTTTTTACGTTAAAATTTGTTTTATATTTTGCGCCGAAACTATGAAACTTTTTAATGAAAATATGAAAATTTACAAAGGAATTTTTTTTACTAGGGATTAGGGACCACATTTTTCGGATTACACCTAAATGATTGAAAAAAATTGCTCACAAAATGAACAAAATACTTTAACTACATTTATGGTATGATGAAAATATGAAATAGGAAAATCAGAAAAAAAAAATTTGGATAAATAAAAAATCAGAATTTAATACAACAAGATAACAAAAATTTCAAGAAAATTAGTGAACATTATAAACTCTATCAGAATGCTACACGGATCAAAATGAGATAAAATGATTGAATTAAATTTTGATTTGGCGAATTTCCATCATCCTATGCAGGGCTGAAGCGACATACCTTTAATCAAATAGTTATAACTTGCAGAGTAGAAACTAAATGAAGATGAAAATTATGGGACTAAGTTTCCCTTCACCTACAGAGGATGGTTTACCCACCATCTTAGGATTCACAAATCCCTCCTAGGGTTTAGTTTTCCTCCACCTACAGAGGATGGTTCACCCACCATCTTAGGGTTCACAAACCCCTCCTAAGGTTTAAGTATGTTCCAAAATATCCTCTCGATACCCTTTCCCGCCCTCTCCTCCCACGTTGAGATCCCATTTACCATTGGTGGAGGGAAACTCTGTCCAATTTTTTTTTTTGTTTTTTGGAAAAATAGGAGGTATCTGGCCTTTGGCCGACTAAATCCTCCAGGGCTCATGCACAACCCCGCAACACCACTAGCCAGGAGATACTGGGCCCCCCATGTTCACCAGGGAGTTTCCTCTCAGACGGGTGGCCCCAAGAGGGGAGGCGGAGTTGACTCGGTCCAAAATTATATGTAAAATGCTAGACTTGCATTATCTTTCCAATGCCACTGATCTCAGGTTCACCGGTTCATCAGTCCGAAATGGTCCAACCTCCGGTTTGAGTGTTGAAACGTTGATTCAAGGCTTTAAGCCGACCCAAGGTAAACTTCCTGCAACGCTGCAAGGCCAAAGCCTCTCTCTCTCCTTCCTTCTTGAGTTAAAGCTAATGGGAATGGACGAAGCTTACACAGCGGATCAACCAGCAGAGGAGTCGGCGACCCCTGATAACGTGGAGGCATTGATTGAGGTAACAACTACAGTACTACAAGAGAGACTTATTTTTTGGGTTCTTGTGGTTGCCATGGCCTTGTGATCTAGCTTGTCAGCAGAGTATGAATTCAAGTGAGACAGTTAAAATTACGGAATAAATTTGTTATATAGAACTACAACAAATATTTCGTTGAATTTTGAGTTGAGGGTAATGGGCAATTTGTTATAAGATAGCAGCATACTTTTTCCTTACAATATAGATTGGGAATGAGCAATAGAGTTTCCTGAATCTGCCATGATTGCGAACTTTCGGATATTTAAGTTCGTTTAGCTGTGAAGCTCATCTTTGCTTTTGCTTTACCCCTTCTTCGAATTTTCACTTGTGAGGAATATTTACATACAGTTGGTGTGGATGTCGGGATTCTTATAAATTTGCATTCATGTACTACTGTAAAAATGCTTCATGTTGTGCCAATCCTTGCATTTGATGGTTTCTTGCCTATTTTTCTAGTCCCTTTGCTATATCATCTGTTTGATATGGTGAAGTTCTCCAATGCATAAAATAGTAACCCAAGTAAAGATGAAGACATTTAATTCTGAAAGCATTATTTGTTAAAGGCTCTTATTATTCAAAATATAATGATGTTGTTCGCTCTAGAGCTCTAACAGAATGGCCGAATGCCATGTCTAGGAGAGAGAAAATTACCATAAATTTTTTAGTGTCCCAACATTTGCTAGAGATAATGAGACACACTGATTTCCATCAACTTATTGAACAGGTTCCTCAAAGGTACACTGATTTCCTTCCCTTCAGTGGGACCATGATACAGCAGCTGAGCCAACCCCGCAATCTGGCCTGCCTAGCCTTAAAGTACATGAATGCAATTCCTCAAGTATACCCATTCCAGTTGGCATCATCCATTGTATATTCATTTGTTGATCAGATCCCACACGTTAGTAGCATAATCACAGTGAATAAGAACATGGGGGGTGCTCTCTGTAGTTCTAATTCATATGGAACACATTCAATAGAATCATTACTTTTTTAATAGATGTTCGATAATGAGGATTTTTCTTGATGTGGTTGTCAATACTTAAAGAGTGGTTTTTTTAGAGGGAAAACCCTTGGCCCAAACTTCAGCAGTGGGGAACTTAGATTGCAGGGAAGTTAGAAGGAGACCTCGATTAATCTGATAATAAGATCTAAGATTATATATTAAAAGTTTTAGAAAACTCTTTAGTGTATTGCAAGAGATCTTAACACTCTGACTTGTTAGTAGGAGGAAACCCCTACACTTGTTTATCTACTTTGCTTTGTCATCTACATTAGTATAGCGCTGATGTAGTTAAGATTGCCCAATTGGGCATCGAAAGACTTAATTTTGGCCCATGGATGGGTTCTGTGGGCCTTGGGTTTTTTATTTTTGGGTTTCTTGATGTAATGGACCTCGGCGTGACGGTAAGGTTGCTCCATTGCGACCTAGTGGTTGTGGGTTCAAGTCAGGAAACAGCCTCTCTGCGAAGCATGGGTAAGGCTGCGTACATTATGACCCTCCCCAAACCCCACAGTGGCGGGAGCCTCGTGCACTAGGTATGCCTTGATGTAATGGACCTCTTTTATAAGCCCGTATTTGGGGTCTTAATTCTGTACACGGGATTAAGTATATGAATAAGATTGTGTGGGTCTCATGTGTTATTAAGTAGGTTGGTTTAATCTAAAAAGAGTCCTTTTTAGTTAAGATTGGGAAAAAAAAATGGTACCTGATCGTGGCCCCTGCACGGACGTGAAATGACTGCCCCGCCCTCAGGGCCAGGCGTAATCCCGCCTCCTGTGATGCTTGCATGCATGCTCCCATTGGCCCCGACACTGGTCAGGGGGCCATGCTACCAGGCAGTGTTCTCTTGCTCATTATGTCTAATTGTTAGTCAGTAGTTTATGTCGTTTGAAGTCTTCTATGGCAAGTATTTGGTCAGTTTAAGTTAGTTTTTGTCAAGGTAACTTGAAGGGACAGTAGTTTTTTGGTTTAGGAGTCCTAAAGTGAGTTTATTTGGTCTTTTACAAATAGGGTTATAATCCTACACAAATTTTAGTGAATTGATTGATTTGATTTTGGAATACTGGTTGTTACCAATTTGGTGTTTTTCTCTCCTTCCCACGATCTCTCTTCCTCTCTCCTCTCCTAAGATCTCCCATCTTCTTTTCTATTTCTTACCTGAGATATTCTTGTTGCGGGTTTCTTTTCTTACCCTTCTCTTCTTCTTCTTATTATTATCTTAATCATCTACTGAATATCAGGTCAGTTCTTCTTCCTGCACATTCTATTTCAATTTCTATTTTTGGTTTTAAGTTAATTGATTGGTTCCCAGTTCTTTCTGTTCAATTCTTCTTTATTTTCTTCTTTGAGTTTCAATCCTGAAATCTGTTTCTATTCCCTGGTTTCAAATTCTGATTTTTCCATCGATTGCATAGAGTCCTAGTGCTAGCATGCTTTCTGAATTTCTGAGGTTAATTTCTAATCTTTGATTTCAGTTATAGAGGCTTCTATTACTGATATTCCTGCATATCTGATTTCTCCAATACATCTATTTAAGAGCCTATTTTTCTGAGATTGAATTCACTCAAACTTTATTATTCTGTTCTCCCTGATTAAGTAAGCCTTCAACCAGAATTTGCAACCTATCTGACTTATTGATCTTGTGAGATTGGGTTTTTCTTGAATCTGGAATTTCTCCAAGTATGCGATCCTGGCTTTCTACTGGTTTCTGAAACACTATCCATTAGGTGTCTTTCTGTATTTTATTGTACAGTACAATTATTTTACCATGGCTTTAACAAAAGTTTTCCTTTGCCCTCGTGAAAGTTGCTGAACTGCTAATTATTTAGTTACTTCATTGATGTCTTTTTTTTCTTCCATTTAACAGGCTGCTAGATATGATGATATTGATGATGTCATAAGCTTAGCATCTACAGGTGTTTCTCTGGATTCTAAAGATTGTCAAGGAAGAACAGGTTGTTCTCATAATTCTGCTATCCAACTGATTTACATGAGCAGTTATAATGATTATTATGAAAATTTGTCTCGCTTACTATTTTCTTGAAGAGAAATGTATCTTAACATTTTGATTTTACATTTTTTTGTGTGTCACTGAATGTTTATACCTTAAAAAGCTCCATATCTTTCTCGAAGAGTGGTTTACATAGAGAACTGTTGTGCTTTAGTTATAAGAACAGGCTGAACAGCTGAATAAAGCTTTTGCTTCTTTTCTAAGATCAAGATTAGATATCGATGAGACCTATTTCATAATGTGCATAGGTTTGTGGGTAAAAAAGATTATGCTGTTCCTAACATTACTGTAAGATAGAAAGAGATAGAGGTACTATAACCATAATGAGCCTGACCAAAGGTTATATTAGGGTTAGGAGGTGGGATTCGGGGACTTTAGGTTCAGCCCTGGAGTCACAAGGACAAAATTTTATTTAGACAATCTATCACAAATGGTTAGCTGAAATTTACTATAATTAGTACTTTGAAATGTTACCCCAGAAGTTGTGAAAGGTGATTCGATGAAGAATGATTCTCATAAAGTAAAAAGCTCTTCTATACAAGTGGCTTTGAACAGTGATGATTTGAACAAAGTATGAACCTTTGGTGGGGCATTGCACAAAGTATGGATTGTTTAATTATTGGGATACTCAAAAAGGTGAAAACTAGTTATGAATCTAGTTTTTGTAAGGGACTCATGATGCACAACTAGTATTCACTTGAGGTGTTGGTTTGGGGATGGACCTTGGCAACAGAGTCCTTTTTGGTCAAGAGATGGTGTTTGAGGTTCTTCTTAAACTCCAACCTGAAATTTAAATTATAGTGTTAATAATAAGAAAGTAGAGGTTTCTAATTATCTCGACTTTAATTGGAGTGTCCAGCTTGATCTCTTATCCTGAGAAAAATGACTTGGGGTGTCATAGGAGCTGCCTTGGTTAACCAAATTGACCAAATACTCACCATAAAGTTGGATTGTGTTGGGAGATTGTAATCTACCTAAAGACTACAACTTGGTTTTGGTGACATCAAACATAGACACCTTAGTGTTAGTCTAACGACTGGACATAACGCTGATGAACTGAAAGATGGTTAGGATGGTCCTTGGGAATACAGATATATTTGTGCGTGTGAAAAGGTATATACATTCCCAGAAAAGCACATGGACTTCAATGGAATATACAAGTATCAAGCAAGCTATATTGAGAAGCAATAGAGAAGTTGGCAATCACAACATTCAAGCTTCACCAAGCCGTCGTTATTCAGGATTTGATGAATGGCAATAACTTGGAAAGCACTTGTGCATCAATGGGACAAAGTGATCAAGGCCAAAGCTTCAGAAGATTGTATATTAGGATCTTTATTTGTATATCCTGATGTAATCCTATGTAACAACTCCAACAGCCTAGATGCCTTTTAAAATGGTTAATATAACTTTTATAAGTCACCCACAAAGAATAGGAGTCAGCCAATCTCTCCTAAAGTATGAGTTTTGACAGTATTTTTTTGACTTAACAGAGAGGGTGGTCGATCGGTTACAAGCCACATTCGTCCGGAAAAGGTTGGAAGAAGTCTAGTTTTGCAGTATTTATTTTCCGCTTGCATCACATCCTCTGAAATAGTGAGCATTAATGGTGCAATTTTAATTTATCACCCTTTTTGGGCTACATCTTACGATCAACAAGTGATATCAGAGTGAGGTCTCTTTTAAAAAAAATTTCCGTTTGAAGAGAAGATGGCAGCTACAACAAGCTACAATCACACGGAAGGTCTTTCTATCACCTGTCTGCTGAGCTTCAACAGAGTAAACTTCAGGTATTGGAAATCGCAGATGTGGATCTTCCTCTAGTCTCTTGATTTTGAACTTTGAGAGATCATGAATAACGGCTATACAACGAACCGACCATGACCACTAAATGCAAGTCCGTACCAAAGCCGAAGTCGGCATTGAGAGAAGATGAGAAAAAGAGATACGTTATTTTTTGCTTTGAGTCCAGAAGAGTTTAACTATATTTCTACTTCGGCATTGAGAGAAGATGAGAAAAAGAAATACTTTATTTTTTGCTTTGAGTCCAGAAGAGTTTAACTATATTTCTACTTGCAAAGCTGCAAAGGAAAAATGAAAGACTCTTGAGGTTACACATGAGGCCACGGACCAAGTGAAGTATTCCAAGATAAACATATGGATTCACTAACATGAGTTATTCAAGATGAAACCCTAGGAATCCATCACTGAGATGTACACTAGGATCACCAATATCATAAATGGTTGAAATGCTCTTGGAAAAGAGTATACTGTGGCGGAACTAGTAAACAAAATTCTTAGGTCTTTACCTAAGAATTGGGAGCCCAAGGTGACGGGCATACAAGTGGCCAAAAACCTTAAAAATCTTCCATTGGAAGAGCGAGCTTGTTGGGTCACTCATCACCCATGAGATGATGATGACTGGGGAATCTGGCGAGTCTAAGAAAAAAAGACTTGGCCTTAAATGCTTCTTCGGATGGTGAAGAAGATGATTTAAAAGATGATGAAGTAGGTCTGCTCACTATGAATTTTAGAAAGTATGTAATGAGCAAAAATAAGATTCTGAGTAGCAATGACAAGGGTGTCTGATGCTACAAATGTAGCAAATTTGAACACATGGCTGAAGATTGCCCCTCTAAGATGCCAGGTAATGAGAAAGCCAAAGGGAGGAAAACATTGTTGGCCATATGGGATGACCTCAGAGGAAAGTGAGTCAACAATTACTCCATTGCTAAGGATTGCAATGTGTGCTTTATGAGCATATAGGGTTCTGACAAGGAAATAGAAAATGATGACAAACCCTCATATGATGAGTTACAGGAACCCTTCACAAAGCTACAATCACACGGAAGGTTTAACTATATTTCTGGGCCTTGAGGCCTTCGGCCTCTTAGCGGCCCTACGGAATCAGCGCACTTATGCAAGCGACGAAATACAAGACATTGTACCCCCAGCAATTTACTTGTGGCACGTGTTAAGATCTTAGTGGAAGACCTGGAACAGTCCGGGCAGTGGATGTAGGTATTTGTCGAACCATTCTAAACTCTGGTGTCTCTTTTCTGTGTGTTTTACCTATCTTCCACTTGCGTCACATCGTTCGAATTAGTGAGCATTGACTGTGCAATTCCAATTCACCCCCTCTTGGGCTACATCTTAGGATCAACAGATTGACCCCAGCCTGGTCACATATTTTTTGAAAGATTTCATTGACCCCCTTCATCAAAGCAGTTCCTGAATGAGTTTAACAGCGTTATTGACCAACTAAACCACTGGCAGTCACCAAAAAAGGTCGAGGCCCAGTCCAAGTTTCAGACCATTAATTGCAAGTTGCAATTCTTTGTCCTCCATTTGTCAACTCTGAACAAATTTCTGTTATTGGGATATGAAAACAGGATGCAATGCTGTGGAGATATGGTTACTATGGCTATTTAATGGTCAAAATCCTAGTACAAGCGGTTTATTGGTACTGATACTTGTCCCTTCTCGTAATGTTTCTATTTGAGCTTCAGTGCAGTTGTTTGGTTTGATTGTGGCTTTTTAAGTAAACATGGGAAAAGAGATGATGAAATGACAGTTATTTTTTCCTTTTTTGTTGCTGATCCTAAAATTTTGACTCTTTTGTGCTGCTGCTGCTGCTGCTAGACTCTGTCTCTCTCTACTTATCTATCTACTGTACCAGTCCATTCATTGATGTGCCACCCTTGCACCTGCAAACCTATAATTGCTAGCTTTTTTGGGAGCTAATATATGATTTATGCATCTGTAATTGTACTTAACATAAGAGGGTGGACCTCGGCGCAATGGCAAGGTTGCTCCATTGCGACCTAATGGTCGAGGATTTGAGTCAGGAAACAGCCTCTCTGTGAAGCAGGGGTAAGGCTGTGTAAATTATGACCCTCCCCAGACTCCTGGAGTGGCGGGAGTCTCGTGCATTGAGTACACCCTTTTTAATTGTACTTAACATGAATGTAATGTTTAACATTTCCATGGTTTGGTTCCTTATTTGATTGTATTTTCATCATCTGCTTTCAGCACTTCATATGGCAGCTGCTAATGGACATCTTGATGTTGTGGAGTATCTTATAAAAAATGGAGTGGTGAGGAATCTATAACATTAAGATTTCTTGTATTTTCTTTCAATTGTATGCTTTAGTCGATTTATGCCTATATATTTTTTTAATAAAGGTTTGTGTATATATATACACAACAACAACTCAGCCTTATCCCAACTAAATGGGGTCAGCTACATGGATCCTTACAAAACAAATTAGGGAAAATAGAGGTCCTCACAAAGTGTAAGTAGAGTAAGAGGAATGAAGAAATGAGATAAGAAAAGTGATAAATGGAAAAAAGAAAAATGAGAGTAAGAGGAAAGAAGCAAAGACCAGGAAATCAGGAAAATCTCAGTTACCTGGTGTTGACAACGTGTATCGTTGCCCTCCAATAGGCTCTATCTGAGGTCATACTTGGCACGAGACCCAGACTCTGCATGCCATTCTTCACAACCTCACCTATGGTCATTTTAGGCCTGCTCCTAGTTCTTTTAGCTCCCTTAATCGGAATCAGGTCACTCCCTACTGGGATTCCGATTGAGGGAGCTAAAAGAACTACGGGTATGCTTAAAATAACCATAGGTGAGGATGTGAAGAATGACATGCAGGGTCTGGGTCTCATGCCAAGTATGACTTTAGAGCTTTCTAAGGATTCCGTATTCGTGGTAGGTCTTCCAGATGTCCTCATTCTGACTGATTTAATATCTACTCTTGTGCCAGAACCTTCTGTTAGAATAATGTACTCCAGAATTCCATGGGGGTATTCTGGTCCCTTTTGGGGGTATTTTATGTTATTAAGTGTTTAGTTGACTGTGGGGGTTTAGTCCCACATCGCCTAGCTTAAATAAGTTGTAACTTCCCCTCTATTTATAATAGAGGGGGTCTTTCTCTCATTAAATCAATCAATTCTATTATTTTTCTTCCCTCTCTCTAACCCACGGTTCAACCAACATGGTATCAAAGCTGGTCTAATCTAGGTTAAAGAGAGAAAAACCCTATTTTCTCCCTTCTTTTCCTCCAATCGATCTCTCCTCTTCTCCCTTTTTTCTCGTTTTTTCCTGCTCCTGTTTTTCTCCTTTTCAGCACAAAAACAGGGGCAGCACTAATGAGGTAAACATCATATCGATGATTTAGTGCTGCCCCCTTTCTCTCCTATCGTTTTTTATTAAAAAACAGCTGGAAGCCTCTTCTGCGATTTTGGGGTTCCTCCTTCTTTGATATCAGATCTCGATAAACCTGATCCTCTAATAGAGGAACACCCTAAGCAACCTTTTTCCAGCCCTATGTTACCCTATTCCTACACCTTACTTCCCTCTTTTCTTTCTCTCCATCAATTATTATTTTTTCCAGCTTAGATCCCCTAATCGATCTCAACTTGTCAGGGTTTTGAAAAACCCCGACTCCAATCAATTTTAGGGTTTCCCTTTTCAGATGCAGCTAATTTTTTTAGGGGTGATTCCCTATTACTACAAGCCCTACTCGACCTAAGTTTGGACCCTTTCTGATGGCTGGATTTGTTTCTACAGCAAAAATTCCTTAACCTGCTAATTTGGTTACCTGCCAAAAACCCTGACTTTCAGGTTTCAGTTTTTGCTAATTTTTAGAGGGCTGATTACTCCCACTTCAAGGACCAATCGACCTCAATATTGCACCTATACAACTTATTTTTCCCATTTTTCATTCAAGTTGGGCATTAGTACCTTGTATGCGCCAACTTGAGGGGAAGTGTTAGCATTGTTATGGAGAGGGTTTTTTTTCTTTTAGAGTTTTTTTCTTCTTTTAGTCCAAGCTGGATCTTCCTTCTTTCGTATTTGTACAATCCAGCTTGAGGGGGAGTGTTAGAATAATGTACTCCAGAATTCCGTGGGGGTATTTATATTATTGAGTGTTTAGTTGGCTGTGTGGGTTTAGTCCCACATCGCCTAGCTTATATAAGTTGTAACTTCCCCTCTATTTATAATAGAGGGGGCCTTTCTCTCATTAAATCAATCAATTCTATTATTTTTCTTCCCTCTCTCTAACCCACGGTTCAACCAACACCTTCTTTAGTTTTGCCCCTTTAAGGTCAAGTTGAGATATTTAAGAATTAAATTTCCTTGAAAAATAATTGAAATGTAAGATTGCAAGCAGGCTGTTCTGGGCCAGGTTGTGGATTGGGTTTTGGTCAACACAGCAGATACCCATTTTAAGGTCATGCCTGCATACTAGGTGATAAGACCTGAGTGCCCAAAAATGTCCTTTCACTCAGACAATTTTGTCAGAAAAAAAATGTAAGATTTGAATTGACCATTGTCAAGCTCCATCGACTGTATAAATAACTATCTCAATGCATTTAGTATTGATATACTATAACCAACTAACTCTCTATATGGAAATTGGACTTGCTGGCTGCTATAGTGGGCATGCAAGTGAACTTGTTAACTTGCACATGCTTCTGGTCTGTGGATATATTAAGAACAGGTTGATTTTGTTAAAGTTGGAGGCTCTAACAGGGCATATGAAGCAAAAAAGAGTTGGGTTGTAGTGAGCCTAGTTGTCACGGCGTCTAGGCGACCCAATGCGTTGGAGAGGGTCCAAAAGCAAGGCGACACAAAAAAGGTGCCCAAGTCGACCAAGGTGCCTGGTCGCCTAGGCGATGCCTTGACAACTATGGTAGTGAGAGAAGATTTGTTGCCTTGTCCTTTTATGAAAGTAATAAAAAAGGGCGTACCCAGTGCACGAGGCTCCTGCCACTGCAGGGTCTGGGGAGGGTCATAATGTACGCAACCTTACTCCCGCTTCGCAGAGAGGCTGTTTCCTGACTCGAACCCGCGATCACTAGGTCGCAATGGAGCAACCTTACCATTGCACCAAGGTCCACCCTCCTTTTTATGGAAGTAATTAAAGAAAAGGACCTTTAGTGGAAGATGTGTCCTGATAAAGTGGACTGCTGAAACAGGATTCATGTAGCCAACCCACAATGATTGATCTATTGTTTGTGAGGACAAAAAGGACCTGTAGCCAAAACCAATGTATACATTCAATATAATCTGATAAAGATAAAGATCACATTATCATATAAAAGTGAGCATGTTGCATCTTGGTCCTTTTGGTCCTCATAGAGGTCTGGGTTCCTGATAATTGACTACATCTTAGGTTCAGGGCATTAGGAGTTGGATGGTACAATACACAAAATGAGTTAACTTGAGCAGATACATGGAACCATCTGATCTGCTTTTTGAGAACAAACATGTTATGAACTCTCCAATTAGCATCCTTTTTGAATTTTTAAAATTTTGAGTTGTTTATGGATTCTTTGACATGATTTGAATGGTGTGCATTTACTCAAGTCTTTGGACGAGCCCTCTATGATGCAATCTCGCAATTGCTGATTTTTCTTGCCTCACATCTCAAAGTCATTGTAATGGACCCTAAGTTTTGGAGCTTATATGTGATGCAGGATCTTAATGCTTGTAATATGGAGAAAAATACCCCTCTTCACTGGGCTTGCCTCAATGGGCACATTGAGGTAATTGTGCATTCCAGGTTATGGTACTCAATTTGTTTCCAGGTCTGGAAACAGCCTCTCTGCAAAAGCAGGGGTAAGGCTGTGTACTTTATGACCCTCCCCAGACCCTGCAGTGGTGGGAGCCTTGTGCACTGTGTACGCCTTTTTATTTTTATTTTTACAAGCTTATCAACAAATGGCTTTTCCAGGTGGTGAACAATTTGATTTTAGCAGGAGCCGATGTAACTATACTAAACAGGTTTGTTGTTTCTGACCTGGAATCAAGGTCTTCTAACTATGAAATTTTCTTTTAGAGAAGATTGTGGATGTAAGGTACTCATTTTTCTTTATGCTTTTTATTTGGATGTGTGGCTAGCTATGAAAGGACTCCGATGGATGAGGCAGTGAGCCGGGGGAAGATGGAAGTCATTGATGCAATCAATGCAGCTGTTGCACAATTTGAACTTAATGGAGTTGGAGTTTCCTAAGTATTGACATTTTGGCAATGGTAGTACAGGACTATAGCAGATCGTCATGTATATCCTTCTGCTTACATATGAGACCTCCAAAGCAGAGAAAAGTGGATTTGGGTGACTCCTTTCATTGACTCATATCTATTAATCTCTCTCCAACTTGGTGTTCCCACTCCCCCCCCCCCCCCCCAAAAAAAAATTTTGATTTTTTGCCGCTCTTCTCCCCACCCCATCCTGGTTCTGTGGGATGAAAGCGGAATTTCATCCCCAGACCTGGTTACAACCAACCAGTGTCCTTGCTGCCTGCACCGTTGGCGCCACACTTCATGTTGAAGTTGATATTAGAGTTAATCTGGATTGGATTTTGGGGAGTTCCATTTGCTTGCAAATTGTCCTTTGACGTCTTAGGAGTGTCCACAATGTCTTAAGACACTTTGGCAAGTGGATTGGAGTAAGAAAACCTTTCAATCACAAATTTCCACTCTTTTTGAGTTGTGGACGGAGTTTTTATTTTATTATATTTTTTTTTTCATTGATGTCATAACGGTCATATCTGACTCAAAATCCAACGGTTTTGACTGAGGTTTGTTTCTAATTGACCTAGAGATGCTCTAAGAGAATCTTTATTTATAAAGGAGTGTCTGGCCCATGTTTTGGGGATCCCCACCATCAGTCTTTGAAGGCTAGAAACATGCTCTATGAGTTTCTTTTCTGGAGTGCTCTTGAGAGTTTTTCTTCAGCTTTGAAGCATTCTTTCTAGAGTTGTTTGAAGGTTTATTGGGTTGTCTTCAATCTCAGTTAACCCTAAATATAAAGTCCTTTATTTCTACTTAGGTATAACCATGTACTTATATGTATATTGCTATCGTTTTGGTAGAGACAGTGGTAGTATGCTGTCTTCCTCGGTAGAATTGTTCTCAGTCATACTCGGGATTTTCTTTTATTATTTGATATGTTAATGTTTAGTTTAGATGTTGCCTTGTTAGATTTCTTTTAAGGGGTTTTTCATTGTCTTCTTGCTTTGCATAGGTGCCAAGCTAGTTTTTTATGGTGTTGTAACATGTGTCATTTTCTTAGTCATTCTTAGGTTCAATATTAACATTTATTTCGTTGTTGTGGTTATGGTTCTTGTGTCATTTATGTCTTTTTAGGTGTTGTTCTTTAGTTTCCACATTGTCCTCATGCTTAGGGTTGCATATAGATTTAATTTCATGTTGAGTATCGTGTTTGTTTGTATGTTCTATTATGGCCATGTTCGCTGTTCCATGACAAATCTTCATATGGCCTAGAGTCTTTCATGTTTTCATATATGTTTAGGTCTTGTTTACTATTATAACTTCTTTTTGCAGCCGTCTAAGGTATTGTATGCTTAGTTTTATTTGTTGTTTTGCTAACATACTCAGCATTCATGTTTATATGATATTAATTGCAATTGCTTAAGAAGGTCGATTCTAAGCCGGTGCCTAATACCTTCGTCGGGCTGTACCCTGACACGTACCCTAATGATGGTTTGACTAGTCCTCATTGGAGTCATACATGGAGTTATTTATTGGCCTTATGTTTAGCCTAGGAGGCGATTCTAAGAACCTTTGTGTTCTCTCTTTTCCTTTCAAAGGTTTGAGATAAGGTGAAGACCCGATCTTTTCCAACCCCGGTGATTGGATTGTGGCATGGTCGTTCCCATAAAGCCTAGTACTTCTTCTTTTTATATGATTGTCTCTTTTGATGTATGGAACGGTAGGTTGGTTAATGCGATGCATCTTATATAAAAAAAAAATTATGTAAGTTAGGTCTTATAGAAGGCGATCCTAAGGCATCATTAGAACAAGTTTCCCATTTGAGTTGAGGCCAAATTCACTGAAAAACTTCATCAGTCAGTAGAAAGATGAAGTTTCCCTCCAAATTTGGTGCATATTCTTAGGTGACTGTAAGTCACATGAATCAAGGGTTGCTAAACCATTAGCCAAAAAAACAATAAAGATGATGGAGGTGTCCATGGTGATTAGTACCTCAAAATAGTTGAGAGGCACATTGTATGATTACGGTTGGAGGATGACTAGGAGATTTTTCATTAACCTGATTTGGAAAAACCATTGTAACACGTGACTTTGGGTCTTTGGAATCTCTGTTTTAAAACTCAGTAGTCCAACTCTAGAAATGATCAAGTTTTTTTATTTGATGAAGAAATTTATTTACTTAAAGAGAGCAAAACATTTGTACATCATAAAGAAAGGGTGAGATAGTCGTTCTATTGGTAAGTGAGAAAGTAGCTAAAGACCGTAGGATACGAGTCCACATATTGTTTTTGTACTTAAACTGTATAATTGAGAAGTTGGAAGTTACTTCAGCTAGTTCAAAAAAGGGGGGGATGATATGAACAGGAATATTGTTTGCCTATTTGGATACCAAAAGCTTGTGTAGATTCTGGTTATTGATCCATACTTCTTTGAGTTGGATTTTATCAGTCACAGCGTGTTTCCACCCCTGCAAGATTCCAAGTAGCTCAGCCTTTGTTCCGTCGGTTGAAGCAGCAAATCCTGCAGATGTTAAAACACTTTGTCCATCAAGCAAAAAGCAATAAGCCCATCCTATTAGGCCTATGGTTGGTTCAGAAAGACCTGCGCAGCATAAGACAGGTGTGTTTATTTCATGGTTAGTGTTAGAATTTTGGTCAAAGATAGAAATGATCAAGCTACTCGAGATCAACTATGTTCTTGGTGGAATTGACCCTCTAACTAAGCCTCTCTCGATGACCAGGAGATCCAGCTTGACAAGATCAACCATTTTATTTGGTGGATAATTGGAGTCAACACAAGTCAAGGTTAAATTTGTCATACTTAAAAATCTAAACTAATTTACTTGGCAAATCGACCAAATTACTTACTAGAACTATGGAACTTTGACTTTGAATACTATTTTTATTTGTATCAGGATATATATGATATGGAACTACAGATGATGTTTGTGTTAGTAATTTGATATTTAAAGTGTATGGTTTGTTTCTTTGTTACATATGTTTCTATTTGTATGATCTAGGAATTATGTTAATGTTGTGTAAGTTTTTTTTTTTTCCATGAGTGATATGTTCTTACTATTTTTCTATCTAACTATAGGATAAAAGGGCGCAGAACCGTCAATTTTACCACTAAAGAAGGTGGAAGACATGACTGGGAAGAAAAGGAAACAAAATGCTCAGAGCAGAAAGGGAGTAACCTCTTCAGATGAAGCCATCACCTTGATTGCATGTGGCATCAGGATAGACTCTGAGTTGGCGGAGTTCCCTCATCTTTAGCCTTCGAAGGGGCCTCTCCAACAAGGAGATTTGGGTGCTGCTTCTGTGTCTGAGGTGCATCTATTGCAGCCCGGCCAGGTGGGGTTTGACGAAGGATCTGTTGATGCAGCGGAAGGGATCCCAGAGAGTTTTGTACAGGGCACTAGCGGGGCGCTCCTTCCCCTCTAGTTGGTTTAGGCAGTGAAAAAGGTAGTATATTGTCATCTTTATTCTCCAGAAGCTCAAGGGTGGGAAGGGGTTTTAACTTCCATTTTGTCTCACCTAAGCCAATGGATGGAAAACTGATAGCAGTTTGCCCAGGATCTGTCGTTGAGGAGGGAGCATCGCCATGGAACAACACTCTGTTGGAGTTACTTCATAGGACGCAAACTGCTATTTATGTTGACTCATGATGTTTTATGTAGGCAATGGAAGGTTGTTGGTTCCATTGAGACTTACCTTCTCGATAGTGGAATGTTTATCTTCAAATTTTCTGATGAATCTGATATGTTACAAGCATTAGAAGAGGGACCTTGGTTTGTCCAAAAGAAACCAATATTCCTTAGGCCATGGTCTCCTCAAGCTTGTCTATCCCATATATCCTGTAACTCGATTCCCATCTGGGTAAACTTGCCCAACCTTCCCTTTCATTTGTGGACAGAGGATGCCTTGAGTATCATCGGAAGCACGTTAGGAACTCCACTATATTCTGACAAATGGACTAAATCCCAGGAAAGACTATCTTTTGCAAAAATTTGTATTGAAATATCTACCACCACAGACCTCCCATCCTCTATCACCATTGCCGATGAAGATGGTCGAAGTTTCAATCAGGTCGTTCTTTATGATTGGCGCCCATCTCGCTGATCTCAATGCCTGGTTTTTGGTCACAGTGATAACCAGTGCCCTCGATCTGCTCATGGTGCTTCCAAGGAAGCTACAAAGAAGGGACCATCCTCCTTTGGTCTCTCTACAAATCTGGAGCCATCCATGCCTGGCGTCAAGTAACTTATACCATATTGGCAGACTGTTAATCAATGCCGAAGGGAGCACACAATGGATTTTGAATCTTTGTCGGAGGAGGAAGAGCACGCTATTGAAGATGTCCACATTCCGGTGAAATTTGATACACTCCAACCTGTTGAGAGAGGAGATGATGTCGTGGTACATGATTTTGAATTAATGCTGATTGAAGGGGTGGGAGTGACAATGTGCTGCACCAATGGGGATCAAGTAGAAATATGCAGGTCAAAGTTTGCATGATTTTGGGTCGACAAATGCCTCTTTTACAACCTGTTAACAATGCAATGCCTGATTTTAACCATAATAGGTTTGCTGCCCTTGCTTGTGATGAGGAAGAAGCTCCTTTGGATGGGACGTTGCGAGAGGTTTTGGGGGAGGTCATCAACAGCCGGTTGTACAAATGCAAGAGAGAGCTGTCCTACAAGATAGACTTCCACCTTCGGCTACAAAACACACATCTTCCAAATTACGTACAGAGGGATGAGAGCTATTTGCGGGAAGGTCTAACCCTTTAAATTTGAAATCTCTTGAGTCCTATAACGATCAAACTACTGGGTTAATGGAGACAAGTGGAATGGTTATTCAGTCCGTTGAGGGTGATTCCCCCATTGGCTTTTCCTCCTCGAGGCCCGAGATACCTGTCCCCCATGCCCATTTTTGTGAAACTCTCCCTACTGCAACTTCTACAAGCCTGAACCCATCCCACTCTAGGACTTCAAGCTCTCTACAACCTATTACCAGGCCATCTGTCACTCACAGTCTGACCACAAATAGAAATCAGGTTGAGATTTTAAGTTTATGCTCTAAAATGGACATGAAAGGTGATTCCAAAGGTCTCCTAGACTCATCCTTGTGGGACCCCCCTCATCCTAGTGGGCCTGGTCTCTTGGGTGCCTCCCCTTTACACGAGGTTGAAGGGATTAACCTGGTCATCCACATAAGGGAAGTGCCCAATGTGGGTGCTGGACCCATGTTAGAAGAAGGAGAAATTCAAGATCCAGTGGAACCCCCATCTCTTATCTCTGATCCATGGTACGCCCATGTGAGGGATGACTTCAAAAATGCTGGCAATGAAAAGGAATCCCAATATCAACTGCCTCAAGATCGTGTGCGCAAGGGTCCAATGTTTGGAGGAGCCTATGAAAGAAATGGAGATAATCAAACTCGGAGTTGGGTGATTCCCCCTATTCCTACCTATAATCCTAAAGGGAAGAAGGTCGACTTTATATATAGGTGACTGGTTGTTTGGGTTCGAATATGTCCTTTGTTCTTTGTGTGGTCTCCCTCCAGCTTGATTAGGCTGTAGGTTAGTCTATTGGTTTGTTGTGGAGTTTACTCCTTGTATTCTATCATGTTCTTTCCCCTTTTATTTTTTGGGGGAAAGATTTTCTTTGCTTCGTTAATATATTTTAATTCATCAAAAAAAAAAAAAGAAGGGCACAGAACAGTGGTGAAAATGTATTAGCAAAACGTTGATTGAATATAACCATTGATTTAATCTTATTCAATCTCAGCCATTCAATCTTTTATCTTAATTAACCGTAGACCAGCTGTATGGCCCTTTTTATCGCAAACCTTATCTATTCTATAACTCCAACTGTGTAACTTCCCACTGCAACTCCCCAACTCCATTGGATGGCTACCTCTTTCCCTTCCCACGACTCTCTCTTCTCCCATTGCAACACCTCCCTCCACTAGTTTTTTTTTTGGTATAAAAGGAGCTTATATTATATTAGAATTTATAAAGATTACAGCCTGATGTACCTCTTGCCTTTAGCATCATTCTGAACTAAGACAGAAAGAGCCAGAGGAAGAGAATCTATACACAATGAAATCTCCATAGGGGAGTCCACCAATGCCGCCAAGAAATCCGCACAACTATTGATTTCACGAACTTGATGCGCAAAAGAAAAACTCGTGAAGGAATCACGAAGACACCAAATATCCTCAATCAGCCATCTGACATTCCAAGAAATACAGTAGGTTCCCACAATCATTTTATGGAAACATCCCTTAAAATTACACTGCTTCACACAAGTCTCAACCAAGCCAAAGAACATCAACTGATTCTTGCAAGCCCAATCCACAGCCGCTCTGCGCTTACTAGGGTCATTCATCCCCCTGATATTCCAAGTGCCAAACTTCAACATTTGGAGGGCGGGGGAGGAGAGCGAGGCAACGGGCCGCTCCTGCCCGGACTACGATCCCTTTCACGAACAAGTAAAGATGAAGCATCCTTCCCATCACCCAACTCATCATTCTCCAATGCATGCAAAGCATCAAACCGATTCGCACTAGCCACAACCTCCATCTTCATGTTGGTGGAACCAGCAGCTAAACAATTTCGTGACAACTCCTGCACAGCAGGTTGGGTTGCAGACACAGACCTGGAGCCCGAACCAGGAGACTTATTGGACACCACCATAGCATAACCGTCAGCTGCTGTTGAACGTGACTCATTCAAAACAGTGGGGATTGATCCGTTAACCACTACTGAATTTCCACGACCAACAAATGCGTTAGAATGCAAATCACTTTGATTTGTTGCATTTGATTGCATGCCACGTGGCGGTGACAAGGTGGGAGAAACTCTCAATCCATTAGTAACCGAAACAACATTCGAATTCACAATACCAGAACCATTTGAATTCTTTATCACAACTGCACCACGTGGAACCTCCACATCCATCGTTGCACTAACTGCAGGAACTGACTGACCAGAAGGTGTCGCCAGTGACACCGTGGCTGAAACACCAGAAGACACCTCCAGCGGCAAAGCACGCTTCCCTTTTTCCCTGCATCCTCGCAGTCGCTGCCAAGAATCCTCAATCTGCATAACATCATGCACCAAATCATGTTCCTCCTGAGATTTATTGATCGCAGCAATGGGGCAAGATTTATCAACATGCCCAAACACTTTGCACACACTGCACAAGGGACGAGACCAATCATAGTGCACTGGTTGCTCAACCAGTGTACCATCCTCAAGAGCAATAAAAATAGAAGCAGGTAACCCATCAGCCGCTTTGATGGAGATGCATATCCGTGCAAACGAGAGTCGCTCACGTCGTACTGTCCTCCTATCTGCACATATCGGGCGACCAAGAACACTTGCAATGCGACCCAATGAACGTTCACCCCAATAATGCAGGTTAAGTCCGTAAAGCCTTACCCACAATGGCAACTCTGTTTCCTCTTTCCGAGAAAGAGAGACTTCAGAAGTCCAAGGACGTAGGATCAGTGGACGAGAACCAAGCGTCCAAGGCCCCTCATCTAAAATCTGCCTACTAAGATCCCTACCCTGAAAATAAAAAACAAACATACCACTCTCAAGTCCGAAAACTTCAACACCCCCAACGTGACCCCACTGTTCCTTCACAAACCTCTGCATGGAGGAAAATGATGGCTTAGGCCCAAAAACGTAACCAACTAATTAAGGCTGCCTCCCACCTATCCCTCTCATCAGCCAACTCCTCAGCATTGCACTGAGCGACCATTTTGTCATTAACAACTGTTGGTTTAAGGAATGGGATCGCACCCGCGTCCTCCCTCACCTTCCCACCACGAAACAGTCCTGCCCACGATTGTTGTCCTCCACTTCTAGGCCCATTACCGTGCACCGCAACAGGTGATGGAGCGTCATGGGTCATCGGGACCAACGGTACAGACTTTTTGGTGACCATATAATCAAAAAACCTTTAAGCACTATCGTCCTTCACCAACCAAATCAGAGTCCAATCCAAGTAGTGTTCTTCCTCCCTCTACTAGTTACATCCTTCTATTCTTTTCTATTCCACTCAATTCTTTCTCTTCTTCGCATCCCTAAACCCCTTCAGTTTGTTATTCATCTCTCCAATCCGCGACCCATTGTCTACCCAAACAAAGGGATCGTGGCTCTAACCACCAATCTAGTAAGAAGACAGCGCTCCGGACAGTTCACAAGCCGAGCAAGCTTTGTACTCCGTCAATAAACCATGTTATCCAATGACAATGAAGTCTGTCCCAAGCAATCCACATTGGGTTGTAGTATGTACAATTCCTCTATCGAAACAATCTCTCCCTGTAGACAGCGAAAAATATGAAATTTCAATCAATATAGAAAGCTATTGATTATTCTTCGTATGTATGAAGGAGACATAGAGGTCAATGCTTTTTGTTTTGTAGAATTTCGTCATCGCTATAATCAATTTTTTATAACAAAAGCAATATTTGAAACTCTTCTCTGCTTTTTCCCTATGTTAGTTCAATTTTCTTGACTTGGAGTTTAGCGTACAACCGGAGAAGAAAGTACGAGATACCTAGTAAATGACTACAAATTGGATCAGAATGGATCTTGGACTGCCCTCAGAATAAATTCACAAGAAAATTATGAGAGATTGATGAGATGATAAGCAGCACGGGTGCCGAAACGATTAGTTGAATATGTTTGAAGAGCGCCCAATCCAATCAAAGATTTGCTCGAGTGAGATAATAGCGAAAGGGGGAAAGGGGATATGATGATCTTTTTGATCTCTTATCTTTATCTCCCTGAAAATCAAAGAAGACAGATGAGAAGAAAAAACATAGAAGAAATGGTTTAGATTAACTTTATGCCAGATCTATGGCTATAATTGAAGGACGTGAGAATACCTTGGCAGTACGTGCTGCCACCACCCACCCCTAATTATATATTTTTTCTTTGATTTCTTCTATTTT
Organism: Telopea speciosissima; assembly: GCF_018873765.1. NCBI lineage: Eukaryota > Viridiplantae > Streptophyta > Magnoliopsida > Proteales > Proteaceae > Telopea > Telopea speciosissima. The sequence continues at coordinate 13,152,026 of NC_057925.1, read as the reverse complement.
TTTTTTTTTTGTGGTAGAATTGCTTAATACTTTCATGCAAGTGTGGGAGTCGGTTCCCTTAGTTTATGGTTCGATTTCTAATCGTTTCAGTTGTAATGGACTCGAATAACAAATAGAAATAATCTGTTCTAGGTTCTGAAACTGACAACGATGAAGCTGCATTTGGTAACGTTTCTATTATAAAAACATTGTTCTTTATCTTTATCATCATTTTTCATTTATGTTCTGAAAAAACCGTTTTTGGCTTCTAAAATGGTGTTTAGCAGACCTATTCCAAACCCGTTTTCAAAATAGAAAAACGTTAGTGGATCCGTTTGGTAAAACCTGTTTTGGAACAGTTTCTTAACATTGTTGTCCATATTTACAGAAATACCATTACCATCATAATTAACTCAAATAATTTTGTAAATGTCATTACAATCCAAGACACCATAATAAAAAATTACAAAAATACCATTAAAATTCCTCTTTCCTAAAATAATAGTGAAAATGTCATTACATCTAACATGATTAAGCATCCATTTGAAGCCAACTGTAGTTGAGACATGCTCATGTTCTAGTTGAATAAAAAGGGTCTTGGTGGATTCGAACCACCATCCCTTAGAACATGCTTGAGACATGCTCATGTTCCAAGAACTCTATCAATTTGAGTTGAAGACCCATCAAGTAGAGTTTGGAATTTACAAGTAACCATAAGAAGTTGTCACAAATGGAAGACTGAACTTTTCAATGGATAGTTTTATGAAAGGCCATGACAAATGGCTAGCCACATTGTAGTTCTGCAGCTTTCCTATACTTTGATTTATATATCCACCACCTGAAAGAGACCTTTGACATGGATTATATTACAAAGAGAGGGAAATAGAGAGAGAGAGAGAGAGAGAGAGAGCCCATAATGTCATTTACAGCTAAATCATTACCACAACAATTTGTACGCGTTCAAATTGAGTGGAGAACAACCAACCCAAAAAGAACAAGGAAAAATTCCTAAAACCCTTATGAAATATCCAACCATCAATCTTCCTGCGATGTCCTAATCTCTAGACAATATCTTATTAATCAATTGACCGCAAATTTCTTTAAAAAAAATGCAAAAACTGCATCAGCAACAAGTTGATACCCTCAAACTTTTTTTTTTTGGTGAACAATTGATACCCTCAAACACGACACGGGTGCGGAAACAATACGTTTCATCGATCAAAAGAGGAAAATGAAATATAATTAGAGACAGAGAGAAAGTAAACCTGGCACTGGCGAGCGTTGCTGTAGTTGAGCCACTGGAGAAGGGATTGGGCTCCAATCCACTGAGTGGAGAGCTCCATGAGGTATCCGACGGCTGGGTTGTGTTGCACACATCCCAAAAGCTGATTGAGTGAGCGTTGAGATGTATGCGGCACAGCCCAGCTATTAGATGACTCATTGGGCTCTCTACTCAGTGGAGAGGAGCTGGATCCCTGGAGAAGACAATCTTGATGTATAAATTTGATACTACCGCTACAATCTTGGTGTACAAATCAGGGCCTTTCCCTCTTTTCCCCTTTATAAAGGTGGGTTGGTGGGAGGGAGAGAAGGAGAGGTGGAAGGAATGGGGTGTTATTTCCCTGTTTTCTCCACCTATGCTATGTACGCATTGGTATATCTGACCCGATATTGGAGATGCAGATGCGAGGTTTTTAGAAGAAGAAGAAGATGCATATTGAGTGTACACTATGCCAATACTGTGCCCTCTCTCTCTTTTTCACACATGTGATGTGACTTGATATGCAAGATATGAATCTCTACATATGATATGGATTGATATGCAAAAATCTTCAAATATGGCAACCCAATATCACATGTAATGGTAACTCAATATCTCTTGTACAATTTTCTTGTAAAACCAGTGAGCTCTCTCACTCCATGTAATCTCTATATATACTCCAATTGGACGTTAGCAATGCCTTCCTTCATGGCTGATTGGAAGAGGAGGTTTTTATGTCACAACCACCCGGGTTTATTGATCCCAATCACCCAGATTATGTTTGCCGTCTACATTGCTCACTCTATGGTCTCAAACAGGCACCCAGGGCATGGTTCCGATGACTATCTGATTTTCTTCTTCTCCTTGGGTTTCATGGCTCCAGGACAGATACGCCACTTTTTATTCGCCGAGATGGTACTCATGTCACCTACATTCTGATCTATGTTGATGATATTTTGATCACAGGCAGCGATTCTTCCTTGATCTCTTCTTTACTGGAGCGTTTATTCGGTGAGTTCTCCATTAAGGATCTCGGCGATCTTCACTTTTTTCTTGGTGTTCAGGCCACTCCACATTCCAAGGGACTGCATCTCTCACAGTCTCGTTATACTTTGGATCTCCTACGTCACACTGGCATGACTGACTGCAAGCCAGTAAGCACACACATGGCTAGCACCAAGTCAGCATCGGATGCAGGGGGTGCTCCTCACCCCAATCCTACTGAGTACCGTTCTGTTGTAGGTGCCTTGCAGTATGTGACACTCACCAGACCCGATGTAGCTTTCGTGGTTAATCGTGCCTGCCAATTCATGCATGCACCAACTTCTGACCATTGGCAACTGGTGAAGCATATATTACGCTATTTGAAACACACTCAATCTCATGGTTTGCTTATTGAACGCTCTCCTACCCTATCCTTGCAGGCCTTCTCTGATGTAGATTGGGCAGGGGATGGCCTTGATCATAAATCCACTGGGGGTTTTGCTATTTTTCTTTGTCCGAATTTAGTGTCCTGGACTTCTCGTAAGCAGAAAATAGTGGCATGCTCCTCTACAAGGACCGAGTATAAGGCCCTGGTTGATGCATCGGAAGAATTAATCTGGCTTGAATCCCTGCTTGGTGAACTCGGGTACCCTCTCTCTGGTCCCCCTATCTTGTGGTCTGATAATATTGGGGCCACCTATCTATCAGCTAATCTAGTGTTCCATGCCAGAACAAAGCATGTTGAGATAGATTTCCACTTTGTTTGTGATCGTGTGGCCAAGAAACAATTGCAGGTTCAATTTATCTCCACCAAGGACCAACTGGCTGATACTCTCACCAAGGTACTTGGCACTGCTCGATTTCAATTTTTGAGGGACACGCTGAAGATTCGAGTACCCGAATCTCCACCTTGAGGGGGTGTATTAATTGAGTGTAAACCGTGCCAATACCATGCCCTCTCTCTCTTTTTCACACATGTGATATGACTTGATATGCAAGATATGAATCTCTACATATGATATGGATTGTTATGCAAGAATCTTCAACCCAATATCACATGTAATTAGGGCAGTAAACGGATCAGATTTGGCTCGGATAGTGCTATATCCGCATCCGCATCCGATTAGCTATCGGACGGATTCGGATAGACCTAAACGGATACGGACACGAGTACAGATCGGATATTTTATCCATTTACATGTAAATATAGCTTTTCGGATAGCTATAGCCTATCTGTATCCTCATCCGTTTAGCTTTTGGACGGATTCGAATAGTACTAAACGATACGGACACGAATACGGAAATGGATTTCGGCTATTCATTTACACCCCTGCATGTAATGGTAACCCAATATACCTAATATCACATGTAATGGTAACCTAATATCTCTTGTACACTTTCCTTGTAAAACCAGTGAGCTCTCTCACTCCATGTAATCTCTATATATACTCCAATTGGAGAATCTAATGAAATGTGGGATATTACAATCCTTAACAATGCAGATCTATGATGTAGAAGATGAAGAAGAAGAAATAGTAGAATTACAAGAGAAAGAAGAAAGGAGACATTACTTGAGTTGAAAGAGATGCAGATCTGTGATGTAGAAGATGAGTTGAAGGAGATTTGAGATGAGGCAGATGATGTTCTCCATAGGCGACTCAATTTCAGCTTGAGGTTGAACACTGTCGTTCAAGCCTTGGAAAGAGATTTGAGGTGAGGCAAAGAGTTGCAGGTAGCAGGCAAAGAGCTCCTACCCTTGGCGATGGAAAGTGGAGTAACCCTCTTCTTCATTCGAGCCTTGGAAAGAGATTATCGGGAACAACAGATGTTTTAACACAAGCCCAATTTCCCCAAAAAAAAACGTTTTTAGATTTGCAAAATAAGGTTTTTTTGTGTTTTGAAAAATCTATTTCAAACACCAAAAAAAAGGGCTGGTTTGTTTCACTAGCACAGAAAAAATGGATTGATGAATCTAAACCCTAGATTCCATTCTATTGTGCCACTAGCACAGGAAAACACCAAAAACATTTTTTGAAGTGTTACCAAACACAACCTTATTGATTGGTTGTTATTGTTTTTTATTACACTGTTGATATCGGTTCCACATCGGACAAAACCGATTAACCGGCTATTTGGTTCAGTTAAAGCAAACCACTTTTCTAATCACACCAGGTTTTGATCAAAGATAAACCCTTTTTTGCACTAGCCGTATGCATATTGGCCACCTTCCAGTGATCACGCAAGGCTGTTGTCGGGCTAACTTGCATAATTTGTTCCTCTAAAAATTTGCACTAGCCATTGTGAATGGATTTGTTGATTCAGGAAGTTTTATCCTCTCAAATGTAGTGCACCTTAAAGTGCATCTGACGGTGGGCAATGCAACTATTCACCTTTAAAAATCCACCAATTAACCTTTGGCCACCGTCAGATAGACTTTTGCGGTGCATTGGATAGTGTACTGCACTTGAGAGGATAAAGATTCTTGATTCAGTTCAAATGAGCGGGTATTACAGGTATTTATCCGACCACCAACCTATAATAAACCACTTTTTTCTTTGTGCTGCATTGAAATAAATGGATCTAGCAGTTGAATGTAGGTCGCAAAGTTGCCAATCTCGTCCTATTTACTTTTTTTTCCAGTAATTGGCGCGATCGATCGTATGAGTTGAAGATGCGACGGCGTGCCGGAGTCGCAAGAACTCAAAAGATGACCGAATGGATTATCCGACTTCTAATTAGGAAAGAAATAGTTCTTTCCAATGCCTCGATTGCTCCAAGAACTTTTAATGATGAAAATCACAATGCCAAGAAGAAGGATAGAAACAAGTTGATTATAGATAACATGATGTAAAATCTGAATACAAATAATGCTTTCTGAACTACAGGTCAAAAGACATATTGTTATGGAGTTATTCTCCAAGAAAGACCTACATGAATGCCTCTTGAAACACGACCAATGAGGCATTGGGGGCCAGAATCCAACTCCAGCAAAAAGCTACATCTAAGAAGATAAAAGACAAAGATGAGAGATAAAGATTTTCTACATTCTGAAAGACAAAAGGAAAATGATAAAAGACAAAGATGAGAGATAAAGATCTTCTACATTTTGAAAGACAAAAGGAAAATGATAAAAGATAAAATTAAAATTAAAAGACTCTTGTATAGAGTGTTGTGTTGTGTTGTGTTGATCCGGGGATCCGTTCTTCATCGCCAACATACTTTTTATAGTTGTTGTTGCTAGTTTTGGTGTTTTTTTGTAGTTACAGAACTACCCATTTCTTTGAGAATTTGTTATAACCACCCTGCTGACCGTTTATCGGTCACTACCAGTTTGTTAATCATGACCATTCGTCAACCACTGACCATTCGTCGGCCACTGATTGTTTGTCGGTCACTGCCAGTTCGTTGGTCATGACCGTTCGTCAATTATTGACCGTTCATTGGTCACTGCCAGTTCATCAGTTACTGACCATTCGTCGGTTACTCTCACTGACCTTTTTCTTTTCCGATCACTGACTGGTAGGTCAATCTAGACTAAAATAGATTTCAGTCTTTTTTTCTATTGACTGAAATAGAGTAAAAATAGGGTGTAATCCCGTCCCAATGAGAAATTGAAGTGGTAACATTATAACTGCATGATCTACTTTGACATCCATCCTCTCAATGATTTGGAATGGGATCTTCTCTTCAAAGTCCCAGTTGATTAACTTCTCTTTTTTGTTTTTTCTTGTAAATTTTCTTCAAGGTAAGTGAGTTCTAGTCAATTATGATCGCAAGATAATTTATTTGAGATACGGGGAGTGCTCCAAGGAGTAGACGGTGTCGACGGAAAGCTAGTCCTTAGAAATATGGACTGATTGACAAAAATTGGTAGACTGGATAACCAGCCACGAAGACCACAGATAGCCTTGGGAATTGTTTTCTTTGATTATTAGATACTAATTCTACAATAAAAAATTTCGGTCTGTAACCTTATTCAAACAAGATAGGAGTATTGTGGGACTTGCTCATGAATTTGCTAAGAAGTTCGGACTAGGAAAATGAGGGGAACATACATAAGTGACCATATTGATGCCTTGCATCATGATTTTAATATTTAATCATAGCGGAAGGGTGTGTTGCCAAGCTGCGTGGCCTCCCCCCCCCCCCTTGTGTGTGTCACGTAGGGGAACATTGCCAGGCAGCATTCTTTTTCCCTCAATATCTTTTTCACCAGAGAAAAAAGAATGGTGTAAGATTGGACTCAAGCCAATACAGGGTTTGATATGAGTGCCAGCAACTCTTATTCCATAACCGATCACCATCTCACAAGGGATTATCACCTTCAATCAAATAACTTGCATTACTATTTGCATTTCTCTTTCTTTTTGTTTTCATCTCATTCTTATGTTGTGCAAATTTAAATGCTTTTGCTATGATGGAAAGGTAAAATGAGAATGAATTAACAATTTAATTACATGATACCCAAAACAGAATTTGTTATAAGTAGTTGACAATATTAAGTTTTCTCCTTTCAAATTGTTTTAGGGTCCATTGCAAAAATTTAGCAAATCTTTATCTTCCCCTTTTTGATAGGTTAGCGAAATCTCTCTCTCTTTTTCTTTTTTTTTTATGTGTTTTGTTTTAATCAGGTATATGAAAAGTGATCTCAGTCTACCAATGAGGTACTCCACATCCCCCCCCCCCCCGCGAAAAAAAAAAAGAGAAGCTAGCAGTGAGATGGTGGAGGAAATTGTTTTTATAACTAGATGAAAATATTCCGTTTGATACATAATTTATACAAAAAATTATAAATTATTTAAATTGTAGCTTTAAACTCTTTTCATTTGAAACTCATAACAATATTAGTAGTCAAATCTTGATTAAACTTGAAATTTGCATGCCATTTTAATGTTGGACATGTCTTCTTTTCATAAAGACAAATGGCATGGTCTTTTGTCTTTTCTTGGTTGCATTAGCTTATTCAACCACTGGAAGAATCCACATGAATCAAACAATTGGAAATTTCAACTTTAGGACCAAGTCAAAAATTTTCATTTTTTTTTTGCTAGTGGTAAAAAATTTTCATTTTAAGCTCTATGACAGGAAATTACCCATTGTCAAAAGAAAAAAAATTAAAAATAAAAGTTGGTAGAACTCATTGTCAAAATGGAGATACCTTCGTAGATTTTATGCTTTCTAACTAATGCAAATCATTATAGATTTGAATCCTATTAGTACATGCTATATAACCAGAATATGGTATTTTTATAAGGAGTAAAGAAAAGTATTTTAGTTTAAGGTAATAAATAAATAAAAGGGTGAGAGTAAGGGTACCATGAATCACTAAAAAATAGAAATGAGAGAGAAAAGGTTAATAAGAGAGAAAGGATATTTAAATAAACATGAACAATGAAGTAGTCAAGGAAAAGATTTGCCACGAAGCATGCATTTGTGCTTTTATATAATAGTATGATATGATACATACATTATTGTTACGCCGACCACTAGGCTGTGAGGCTTTCCTAGGTGATGTTTTCTATTTACATTCCCGTCTCTTAGAACGAGTTGCTAAACGATCGGACAAGACAGTTGCAAGTAGCACGACCGCGTTACCCGTCATTGAAACACAAGCTGGAGCCGTATCAGCCTATATCCCCACCAATGTGATCCCCATTACAGATGAACAAATTTGTTTGGAAATTGAGCTCTTTTATCGTGGAATAAGACTTGCTATTAACGTCGGCTAGCTTATCAGTCAGTCACGCGGGGTCTACTGCTCAGTTGAAAGCTATATATATTTTATAGTATAATTTAAAACAGGGTCAGGCCGAGCCGAGCTAGGCTCAGCCCGAGGCCTCATCCCTAACCCAACCCGACCCATGACTTAGGGTTAGAAGTTTCCAACACTGACCCGCCCCTCAAGGCTAAGATATCTCAGCCCAGGCCCTGTTTGGGCTCAAGGCGGGCCAGAGTGAGTTCGGGCCGACATGACCAAACTTGCACCGTTATAAGTAGGGATGTCAATGGATAACCGAAAATCCGAATTCGATCCACATCCGTATCCGTTTAGGGACATCCATATACATTTAGAGATATCTGCAAAAAAATCCAAATACTCCGATAAAAATCCGTCCGGAAAAAAAATCCGAATATGTAATAATAAAATATTAAGTAAATAATGATCTTGAGGGTTTTTGAAGATTCAACAGATTCTAGAATATGAGGAAAAGAGAGTTATGAACTAAGAGAGATGGATTGACAGTGAATTGTATCCGCTAGGGGGAGGAAGGTCTAGGTTACACAAGGCAGAGATGTAAATGGATGGTCGAAAATCCAAATTCTATCTGTATCCAAATCCGCTTAGAGGTATCCATATTCGGCCAGAGAATATCCAGATCTGATCACATCCGATCTGCTTACAAGCCTAGCTATAAGGGACCATATTGATGTCTTACATCATAATTTTAATATTTAATCTTAAGGACAAGGGTGCGCTGCCAGACTGTGTGACCTCTGCACCAGCTTATGAATTTTTATCACCTGCAGTTCCCCTGCCTGGTACGGTTCCCTAGTGCCTCTAATAAAAGGGGGTGGACCCCACCCGGGCAGTGTGTTCGGTCAGGGGGTGGAATGGTCATTTCAGCCCCTCCCCTATGAGAGGAATCGCACAACCGTACCAGTCAGCAAACCTCAGGGGATAAAGGACAGGCACTAGGGAACCGCAGGTGATAAAAATTCCTTAGGCCCAATGATGGGGCAGGCATGTAGGAGCATCCAACAAGAGGGGTACGGCGGGCATTCCTCACCCTCTGTGTGTGGGTATAGGGGAATGCTGTCGGACAACATTCTCTTTCCCTCAATATCTTTTTCACCAGAGAAAAAAGAGTGGTGTGAGATTGGACTCAAGCCAATACACGGTTTGATGTGGATGCCGGCAGCTCTTATTCCATAACAGCTCACCATATCACAAGGGATTACCACCTTCAATCAAATAACTTTAGTAGTCAAATCTTGATTAACCTTGAAATTTGTATGTCATTTTAAAGTTGGGCATATCTGTGTTTTCTTGGTTGCATTAGCTTATTCAACACTTGAATATCCCACATGAATCAAGTATTGGAAATATTAACTTTGGGTCTAAGTCCAAAAATTTTATTTTAAGCTGATTTTATGCTTTCTATGCTAATGCAAATCATTATAGCTTTGAATCATGTTAGAACATGATGTATAACCAAATAGCTATTGTTGTTAGTTATTGTTGGGCTCTATCCTTGACTCATTAGCCTAATTGACACTTTAGCTAATCAAACTAGTGGTCAGACAATTCTAGGTCATAAATATGATATAGGCATACATTTTTTCTAGGATTTTTTTTTTGTTCAAAATAATCTACTCTAACCTTCAAATGTCTTGTCATGATTTTGTCTAATTGGTTTGTTAGATTTTAAAATTGGTGAACAATCTTGTGTAAATCTTGGTCCTCATGCAAAGTGTTATAATAAATAGTTCTTGTGGATGTTATGCATTGACAACAATAAAGATTATGGAGGCGTACATGGTGATCAGTATCTCAAAATAGTTGAGGGGCACATTGTATGATTACGATGGAGGATGACTTGGAGATTTTTAATTTACTGGATTTAGAAAAATACTGTAACACATGACTTTGGGTCTTCGGTGTCACTGTTTTAAGACTTGGTAGTCCAACTCTAGAAATGACCTAGTTACTCGAGATCAACTAAGTTCTTGGTGGAATCAGCCCTCGAGCTCAACCTCTCTCGGTGATTAGGAGATCTGGATTGACAAGATCAACCATTTTATTTGGCGGATAATCGGAGTTAAGGGTGTCAAAACCTAGCCCGAACCGGTAAGACTGACAAAAAAAACTCAGACCAAACCAAGCCGATCCTTATTGGATTGGTTTTGGACTAGTTATGATGGGACTGGCTGAAAATTAGATCGCACAAAATCGATATCCGAACCGAATGAAACCGATAAAAAAATCATTAGACATAACGTTATGAATAGGTGAATTGGTTATCCATTGATTTCAATATTAGTGAGAAAATTTTTGATTGTAAGGGGAATTATTAAAATTAATGAGTATGAGATAGGGGTTCATTTTGTGATTTCAGTATTAATTATCTTCTCAGTAACTAGTTTTCATCAATTTCATTATTAGTTATCTTTCCCTTACAATTAATGATACATAATGATATGATTTGTTTGCTACAAACCCTACATATCTATTGATTTTAATATTAGTTATCTTTTCCTTACAATTTATTCTTCTTTATTTATTTGGATTACAACATTAACACATCAAATCAATTTTTCTATTTATGATTGTTTACTTGTTTGACTCGGGAAAGGTGAATTAAAATGTTTTTATCGAATCTTTGCTCACTACAAGTTATGATTGTACGATTTCATTGTGGTTCAAACCCGAAAATAAATTGACCTAAACAAGTATTAACCCATGTTAAAAAATCGAAATAAACTGATACTGCACCGTACCAAAAACCAAAGTTTCTTAACAGTTTGGTTTTGGTCTCACTCATTCCGAGACTGAAATCGATTCAACCGACCGAAACCGAGCCAAACTAACCGTTTGGCACCCCAAATCGGAGTCAACACGAGTCAATGTTAGTTTGGTCTCACTCATTCCGAGACTGAAACCGACTCAGGCGAACCTCTCCCTTACGCCCTCGGCGACGGCAACCAGAAGAGTTTAAAGAACAGAAACTTGTTTACTGCGAAATGTTTTTTTTTTCCTTTTCTTTTTGGCTTTTCATTTTTCCCCCTTTGTTGTGAAAGATTCGGTACTCTCATATTTTCCCCATTGTAGATTGGATTTTTTTCTAGTTAAATTCCACTCAAGTTTAAACATTTCTCTTTTTGTGTTAAAGTGGATTTCTAATATAATATATCTTTCTTGATAATTTTTGTGACTTCTAGTTTGGATTTTGGTTTTAGGACTTCTTTTATCCGGTAAGCTGATGAATCAGTGGTTGCAAAAAGTGAAGATGGTGAGTGATGAACAAGAAGGGATAGAGAGAAGGGATAGATGTAATCACAATTGAGATTTCTTTCTAGGTCATATTATGTAATCTGACTTGTGGCTATTGTTGTCTAAATACTGTGTCATTCATGATCAGATTCATTAGAGGGTCTTGAAGATTTGAGTATTGGATAAATTACATAACATACATTGTAAATTTCGGAGTACAGAAGGTGAATATAACTTGTGTATCTCCAATTGAGAAGGTGAAAATAACTTGTTTGATGTGTCCACCAAGGTCTCTTTCCGAAGACATTCATTTTGATTGAAAACATGTACTAGGTAGGGCTGAAGACTCCACTAGTGCTTGCTGTGGATTCATCAAGTCAATAGCTTTGTGAATACGTCCACTTCCAATTGGAAAAGTATGGGAAAAAACCTATATCATCAGGCCTTGAAGCAATTTCTCTGGTCTCTAGTCCATCATAAAGATTCTGAATTAAGATTTATCAGTTGAACAAAGACAAAGACTGGCTACCTTCGATAATTGTTGCATGATGTGAATGATTAAAAGAAACAGATATTGTCAAATATCACCAGATGTATGAGTGTGTGGATTAGGCTCTCTGTAATTATGAAGTGAGAAGCATGACTTTTTCATCACAAACTCAAAATCCTGTATTACTTACAGAAGTATATAATATAATGAAGATGGTTGCTGCCCCAAATTTGCAGTGATTTGGTTTCCTTGCTACTTAGAGAGTTTGCTAGCATGGCTGGTTAGTTTTTGAAGACAAGTTTGGATCCATATTGGGAAACAATAAATGTAACAAGAATCGCAAGCAGATTGCATGAAACATATAGAAACTTCTCTGTTTCTTTTAGAGTTCAAATTATGCAGTTTTAGTTGGAGGTTTGAATTTTCACTAATCATGGGAATTAGACCAACAATGTGATACAATTTTCTGTTCTGATGTAAATCATTACTGAATGGGTGGTTTTGGTTGTCAAGGATCCCAACATGATCTTATAAATTGAAGGTAGACGTTTGAATTCCAATCTATCAAGAGAAATAAATCAAGATAACAAAACTAACCAATCCCAATTTAAACCATCTGATTCAATGTAAATCAGGTATTTGAGTGGCTTTTCGCAATCTTAAGGTTCCAAACAAGGTAAATGGAAAAGACTCAAAACACCCACTTTGGGTGCATTCCCTGCCAACAAAAATCTCCAATTATAATTTATTAATCTGTAATAGTTTGCCACTTCAAGGATATGGATTTACAGTTAAGAATTCACAACCTAAAATGCAGATCAAAGGTTCTCCTTTTTTGTCCACTTTTATATTATTCTGTTTAGATTCTTGAAATGAGGCCATGTGTATCTGAGGCTTTTCAGTACCACTTCTACCGGCAATTAAGTAGAAAGAGTTGCTTTTATATTATTCTGTTTAAACTCGAGTGGAATTTAACTAGAAAAAAAATCCGATCGACAATGGGAAAAAATGAGAGAGAATACCCAAACAAGTTTCTGTTCTTCAAACTCTTATGGTTGCCTTCTCCCGCGGCATGAGGGACAGTTTCTGTGGGAAAGAAGGAAAGAGGAGAGGGAAAATCGGAAAATCCTGGGAAATTAGTGTTGGGATGCTTGATAGTGTTGTATCCGCATCCGCATCCGATTAGCTTTCGAACGGATTCGGATAGTTTATCCGTTTACATGTAAATAACTTTTCGGATAGCTATAGCCTATTCGTATCCGCATCCGCATCCCCATCCATTTAGCTTTCGTATGGATTCGGATAGTGCTAAACGGATACGGATACGGATATGAAAATGGATTTTGGCTATTCATTTACACCCCTAGTTTCAACCTCACAGGAGTGCACTGGGGATCATGCACTAGGGGTGATAAAAAATTGTCAATATATACAAAGGCATCATGGTGTTGTGGTTCTGTTCGATAGTGAGAGGGTATGGCTCGGTGTCGAGAAAATGGGTTCGATGTTGATGGAAGGTAGGTTCAATGTTGATTCGGGACCTCTGGGAATGGGCTGGTTCCAAGGGGTCTGGGTCTGCTGGGACATGGCTAATTCCAAAGGGTCTGGGTCAGGGCTAGCCTTTTCAAGGAAACTTGGAAGGCTTGGAGGCTCGAATCAAATAACTGAAACCAAGCCAATTGACACCCTTAGGTGCTAGTGTGTTGCTGCCGAGCTAGCTCCCCGCAAAACAGTTTTGATTTCTTTAAAAAAATATGCTAAGAGGTAGTTTAAGGGGGGGGGGGGGGGCGCGGGTTGGGATGTTGGGGGATAGGGTGGGTTTCCCTAATGGGTTAATGTTTCCTTTAGCCCATCGCTGTTTGGCTTTAAAAACTGTTGGGATTTATATTTATGAGCCCATGGTTATTGTCTTAATGGGTTAATTTCATCAATTTAAAGAGTTTTGGGCATAAGCCCATATCTTTTTCTTATGTGAACTTTGATTCTGGTCTTAATTCAAATTGGTTTTTTTTTTTTGTTTTTTTGGCCCATTCACTGTTTAACCCTTGGCTGGCCAATTGGAAACTTCAATAAAGCCAGTAAACCCATGATTTTTCTTGGTCAGCCACTTGGCTACAATTTGGACTACCCTTTTGGCTTGCAAATTTTACAAGAGTTACTTTTATGACATAAGATGTAAAAAACCCATTTATTTTTCTAAGAGTTAGTGAAGTGCTAATGTGGTTTTTTAATTATTAATGTCCACAAAATTGAAATATAAAGGATCATGTCATTGCATTATTGGTGGTTTTGGGATTTTAAAATCAATACTAATTTATGGATGTAATGTGTTATGCTCTCTCTCTCTCTCACCCAATACCGGAAAAAGAAATCTATTGATGTTTATGACAGGTGCATGCGGGTTCAATTTGACGGAATCCGGTCTATATTGGGCCAACAGAGAAGAATTGTTAGTTCAGGTAAATATGGATCATAGTTTCATCTTCATTTTCATTTTTAGAAATACCTCTTTGGTATCATTTTTCATTTTCATTTTCTAACACATAAATGTTTTTAGAAGAGTTTGATTATGGACCCTATTTTTATTTACAAAAATATCAAAATAATTGAAAACACCCCCAAAAACGATTGTCTCATTTTTTCGCTGCTTTAAGTATCATGTGATTCACGTGCTTATAAGTCCCAAAATAGAGGGTAGAAACGTCATTTTTACCTTTAACTAGAAATACAAGTCCTGACCGACCCTTTCTTCTTCTTCTTCCTCTTCCTCCTGCAACCCCACCCACCACACCATCCTCTGTTCCACCCCTATCACCATCCACTCGCCCCTCTTCTTCTTTCAATTTTGGATTCGCCCATAGCCTCTCTGTCCTATACTTGTTCTTCCACTGTTAACTGTTAGTAATCTGAGATAAAAAAAAAAGGAGAGAACGGTGAGGTTGCTTGAGTCGTACGAGAATGCTCTGTCCTTAAGACAGTATTTGCACCCTTACTTCTGCACTGGATTACAACAAATCTGCCTCCCAAGATAAAACAGGCCTAGACTTGATTATTGTTTTGCAGAGACAATAATCAACTTGAAACTTAACAAAGAAAAATGTTATATTTGACTGACAGATTTCGTGGGCTATTTATAGACCCACAAAGCTGTTCGGATGGGTCACATCCATTGGCCCATATGGCTGTTCTGCTGGGTCATGGCTATTGGCTCTCATGGCTGTACGGATGGGCTACAGCCAGAGGACTCAACATTTGTGCCAAGGGTTGCACCCCCTTTGATCAGACACCAATCCAACGATTGGATCCGAACCATCACACTGGTGGTTCATAGACTGTTGACATCCATCTTTTCAATGATTTGGAATGGGATCTTCTCTTCAAAGTCCCACTTGATTAACTTCTCTATTTGTTTTTTTTAAATTTTCTTCAAGGTAAGTGAGTTCTAGTCAATTATGATCGTATGATAATTTATTTGAGATACGGGGAATGCTCCAAGGAGCAAACAGTGTCGATGGGAAGACAATCCTTAGAAGTATGGACTGATTGACAAAAATTGATAGACTGGATAACCAGCCACGAAGACCATAGATGGCCTTGGGAATTGTTTTCTTTGATTATTAGATACAAATTCTGCAGTAAAAATTTTCAGTCTGTAACCCTATTGAAATAGGATAGGAGTATTGTGGGACTTGCTCATGAATTAGGTAGAAAGTTCGGACTAGGAAAATGAAGGGTACTTACATAATTAAGGGACCATATTGATGCCTTACATCATGATTTTAAAATTTTATCATTGGGGAAGGTGTTGCCAAGCTGCGTGGCTCCTGCACTAGCGTAGGGCCAATGATGGGGCTAGCACATAGGGTCATCCAACAAGAGGGATGGTGCGAGCATTTCCCACCCCCCTTATGTGTGCCAAGTAGGGGAACGCTGTCAGGCAGTGTTCTTTTTCCCTCAATATCTTTTTCATCAAAGAAAAAAGAACGGTGTGAGATTGGACTCAAGCCAATACCGGGTTTGCAATGAGTGCCGGCAACTCTTATTCCATAACAGCTCACCATCTCACAAGGGATTATCACCTTCAATCAAATAACTTTGCATTAATATTTGCATTTCTCTGTCTTTTTGTTTTCATCTCATCCTTATGTGTGCAGATTTAAATGCTTTTGCTATGATGGAAAGGTAAAATGTGAATGATGAATTAACAATTTAATTACATGATAACCAAAACAGAATTTGTTATAGGTAGTTGAGAATATTAAGTTTTCTCCTTTCAAATTGTTATAAAATCCATTGCAAAAATTTAGCAAATCTTTATCTTCCCCTTTTTGATAAGTTAGCGCTGTCTCTCTCTCTCTCTGTTTTGTTCTAATCAGGTATAATTTGATCTATTTTTTCATTGACTTTGTTGGTAGAAATTCATATTCATTTTTCTCCTTTTGTTTTTCAGTCTTAAAAGTTATCCCCCCCCCCCCCCCGGCGCCCCTAAAAAAAAGAAAAAAAAGATAGTAGTGAGATGATGGAGGAAATTGAAACGAAGTGTTTTTTTTATAACCAGATGAAAATATTCTGTTTGATACATAATTCATACTCAAATTATAAATTATTTAAATTGTAGCTTTAAATTCTTTTTATTTGAAACTCATAACAATATTAGTAGTCAAATCTCGATTAAACTTGAAATTTGCATGACTTGAAGAATCCACATGAATCAAACAATTGGAAATATTAACTTTGGGACCAAGTCAAAAAATTTCATTTTAGGCTCTATGACAGGAAATTACCCATTGTCAAAATATTTTTTTTGGTAGAACCCATTGTCAAAATGGAGATACCTTTTGTAGATTTTACGCTTTCTATGCTAATGCAAATCATTATAGATTTGAATCCTATTAGTACATGCTATATAACCAAATAGTTATTGGTGTTAGTTATTATTGGCCTCTATCCTTGACCCATTAGCCTAAGTGACACTTCAGCTAATCAAACTACTAACCAGACCAGTCTCGTCATACATATAATATATATATATATATATACATTGTTTCTAGGATTTTTTTTTTCTTCAAATCAAACTACTCTAACCTTCAAATGTTTTGGTTACATTTCAATTATGTCAAGATTTTTTTTCTTCTAATTGGCTTGTTTAAAGTTACTATTGGTGAACAATCTCGCGTAAATCTTGATCCTCATGCATGTGTTGTAATAAAAAGTTATTGTGGATATTATGCTTTAACAACAATAAAGATTATGGAGGTTCCATGGTGATTAGTACCTCAAAATAGTGGAGGGGCACATTGTATGATTATGGTTGGAGGATGACTTGGAGATTTTTCATTAACTTAATTTGCAAAAACGGTGTAACACGTGACTTTTGGTCATCGGTGTCACTGTTTTAAACTTGGTAATCCAACTCTAGAAATGGTCAAGTTATTCGATATCAACTATGTTTTTGGTGGAATCAACCCTCTAAGTCAGCCTCTCTCGGTGATTATCTGGATTGAAAAGATTTGCCGTTTTATTTGGCCGATAATCCGAGTTAAATTTGTTATACTTAAAAACCTAAACGAATTTACTTGGCAAATCGGCCAAATTACTTAGCAGAATTATGGATATTTGTTTACTATTTTTATTTGTATCAGGATATATATGGAACTAATGATGATATTAGTGTTAGTGGTTTGATATTTAAAGTGTATGATTTGTTTCTTTGTTACATATGTTTTTATTTGTATGATCTAGAAATTATGTTAATATTGTGTAAGTTTTTTTTTTCCATGGGTGATATATCATTATTATTTGTCTATCTAATTATAGGGTAAAAGGGCGTGGAACGGTGGTGAAAATGTATCAGCAAAACATTGATTGAACATAACGGTTGATCTAATTTTATTAAATCTCAACCTTTCAATTTTTCATCTTAATTAAACGGAGACCAGTTGTACGGCCATTTTTATTGCTAATCTTATCAATTTTGTAACTCCAACGGCATAATTTTCCGCTGGAACTCTCAACCTTCATTGGATGGCTACCTACTTCCCTACCTCCTTCCCTTCACATGAGTCTCTCTTACCCCATCTGCAACGCTTCTTTCTCTATCCAAAAAACAAAGGGATCGTTGTTGTGTCTCTTGCCGTCAATATATGCCATCTTTTTGCATTTCAAACCTCGTGCCCATTTCAAATGTTGCACAATCGAAGAGAATCACCAATCTAGTCAGAAGATTGGAATTCGAGCGCTCTAATAGTTCACAAGCTCTTCGGTAATCCGTCGGGAAACCATGTTATCCACGACAATAATGTCTGTCCCAAGTAATCCACATCGGGTTGTACTATGTACAGTTCCTTCGTCGAAACAATTTCCACATATTTATAATCATAAACTCTTTAAGTTTTTTATTTTTAGGGTAAAGTCTTAAAGTTTGTTTATGCGGTAGCATTAAAGAACATATGCAAAATTGTTATTTAAGTGGAGATAAATTGGTAAAATTACCGAAAATTAGAACAAAGCCTCTCTTTTGCATCTCTCTATAACCCCACCTCCACCATACAACAACAACTCAGCCTTATCCCAACTAAATGAGGTCGGCTACACGGATCCTTGACTTAAGAATACCACACCTCTTTTTCATTATATGATCTAGGCCAAATGTTCTCTGTGCCAGGACGTAGGCTGCACCAAGACACATGGAGGTGGGCAAAATGACCATCCTATCCTCTTGAATGGCAGACCCATGTGTGTGCTGGCCCACAGAAAACATCAGCCCTATAATCTATTATGTCTAAAAATAACCAAACGATTATCGTTTATAGCCCATAATCTATTATCATAACAGATAATCCATAAATATGTTACAAATCTAAAAATAAACTATGCCAAAGAGAGCGGCAGAGACTACTACTTTCTGTAAATAGTACTCCTTCATCGTTGTAAATATTTTTTCTTAACAAAAGCAATATTAGAAACTCTTCTATGCTTTTTCCTTATATTAGTTCCATTTTCTTGACTTGGGGTTAGCGTACAATCGAAGAAGAAAGTAGAGATACCTAGTGAATGACTATGAATAGGATCAGAATGGTTCTTGGACTGCCTCAGAATAAATTTACAACAAAATTGTGAGAGATTGATGAGCTGATAAGCAGCACGATTATAAAATAGAAATAATCTGTTCTAGGTTCTCAAACTGAACGTTTACTGATCGGTTTGTTATTGTTTTTTATTACACTGTTGATATCGGTTCCATGTCGGATAAAACTGATTAACCGGTTAATTGGTTCAATTAAAACAAACCACTTTTCTAACCACATTTGGTTTTGATCAAAGATAAACCCCTTTTTGCACTTGCTGTATGCATATTCGCCACCCACCTGTGATCACGCAAGGCGGCTGCTAGTAAGGGTGTCAAATTAGAATCGAAATCGAAACCAGACCGAATAAGCCAAACTGAATCGAATCAAATAAAATTCGGTTGAATTTGAGTATTAGATTTCAAAACCGATTCGGTTCTTGGTTCGATTTTGGATCAAGCATAGGAACCGAATTACAAAACCGAAACCAAACTGAATTTATATAGTAGTATATTATAGTATGTTATTTTATTATAATACTAATATAGTATAGTACATTGTTTTTTGGTAACTATATAATATAGACGTTAATACATTATAATACTAATATGTTATAGTATATATTACTAATGTTAGTATTAAATTTTATAATACTATTATACTATACTATAATAGTATAATATGTATATTATAGTATATAGACTGAGTAGAGGAATTGGAATTGAACTGAACCATGTAAGAGCCTAATAGAACTCAATAAGAATCTAAACCGAGTAGGTTTGGTTTTAGTATTGAATTTCAGAACTGATTCGATTCTTGGTTTGATTCTGGATCACAACAACACTCTCTAAAACGAATCGAAACTGAACCGATTGATACCCTTTGTTGCTAGTGTGTTGCTGCCGGACTAGCTCCCTGTAAAACAGTTTCTATTTCTATAAAAAGAGATGCTACAGGTAGTTTAAGGGGGGAGGGGGTTGTTGGAGGATAGGGTGGGTTTCCCTAATGGGTTCTAATGTTTTCTGTAGCCCATCACTGTTTGGCTTTAAAAACTGTTGGTAATTTATATTTATGAGCCCATGGTTATTATGTCTTAAGGGGTTAATTTTATTAATTTAAAGAGTTTTGGGCTTAAGCCCATATCTTTTTCTTATGTGTTCTTTTATTCTGCTTTTAATTCAAATTGGTTTACTTTTTTGGCCCACTCACTTTAACCCTTGGCTGGCCAATTGGAAACTCCAATAAGGCCAGTGAACCCATGATTTTTCTTGGTCAGCGACTTGGCTATACTTTGGACTACCCTTTTGACTTGCAAATTTTACAAGAGTTACTTGTAGGACATGAGATGTAAAAAATCCTAATTATTTTTCTAAGAGTTAGTGAAGTGCTAATGTGGTTTTTAAATATTAATTTCCACATAATTGAAATATAAAGGATCGTGTCATTGAATTGTTGATCGTTTTGGGATTTTAAAACCAATTTTAATTAATGGATGGAATGTGATATGTGATTCTCTTTCTCTCTCAATCTTATTTTTAATCACATTATATATTCCCCTTGGATAGTGTTAGAACATTGGGTGCACCGGCTGAGGGGTGTACGCATCTTCAGCCTCACCTCCTTGGGAGAAGGGAGTGAATGATGCCAAATTAGAGTCGCTACCTAGATTATGGTCTAAAACCCACAAAATAAAAGTTAACTCCGTAACAGTCCAATGAGGACTGATCGAACCATTGATCGTCTGAGTACGGGTCATGTTACGATCTAGAGAAGGTTATGAGCACATCAATCCGCCGCCAATTAAACCAGTCTTACTATTGTTAAACCGAACTAGGTATTACATGTAAATATGCTAAGTTAAAAACAAATATTTACCAAAAAAAAAAAAAAAGTGAAAAACAAAGGAAATACATGAAATAAAAGGTTAGAGTTAGAAGAACTTACTCGGAGATGGATGCAAACAACTCTCATTCAATAATGACCCATTATGTACAACCTTCAATCACGTAACTTGCATTAACATCTGTGTTTTTCTTTGTTTTGCTATTCATCGATCTCATCCTTTTTGTCGTGCACATGTAACTGTTGTTGCTATGATAAAAAAAAATTTAAAATTAAAATGAATTCTCAATCAATTGAAGGATTTAAACAATTTTTGAATGGTGGTTGCAGCATATTAAGTCTCTTTCTCAGTTAGAAGACCAGCTGAAGTTCCACGGGTAAAAACTAAAGTAAATCATCCCATCCTCCTTTTGATATGAGTAATATCTTTTCTATCATTTCTGATTTCTAAATCTGGACATCTGATGCAAAATTTTAGTCATTTCCATATTTTGTTTCTCACTCTCATAAAAAGTTAGATGCGAAGAAATTCAATTCTAGCAATGAGATAATGGAGAAAACTGATAAACAAAGTATTTTTTCTATAACAAGATTTAACCTCTTTCTCCCCCTAACCAAGCCCTAAGGTTGTGTTTGTTTGTCATTAAAAGAAATGAAAATAGTATAAAAACTGTACGATTTTCTTGGTTCCCTAAATTTTCTAGACTTTTGCAAGAACTCCACCAATGGAAGTATCATCGGTTCAAATTTTGAAATTCACAGCGGAAAACGTAAAACTTTCTTGTGCTGTTGCAATACAAATCTAATTTGGATTCTCTACTGCCGAGTTGCCCAGTAGGACCGTGCTGCCCAGACATGACGAGCGTGCAATGACCGTCTTACCCCTGCCCAAGCGCCTTGCCCGAGTGAGAGTAAGGCGGTCATTGCACGCCTCACCAAGAGAGAGATGGTTCTGCCTAGAAAAAGGCATCGAGGTCTTTGGAGATCTGGGTTCTTCTCGAGGGTTTGGAGGAGTCGATGTTGAGGGCTTCAAGGTAGAGAAGCTTCTCATAAAAGAGGGAACCAGATGGCTAGGTGAGTAGGGAGAGGAGCATAGTGGTGCGAGTTCTGAGAGGGGTTAACCAGTAGAATTTCAGAGCGTGTTCTTGGAAAAGGGATAGGGTTTTTGATGGATTTTGGTGAAGAGGGCTATGAGAAGTGAGGGATTGGGGTTTGTGGGGGGAATTGCACTCGAATGATTATCTTGAATCCAGGATTTGATTGTTGAATCAAATAGTTTTTGTAAGTTTATTGCAACAGGATAGGAGTATAGTGGGACTTGCTCATGAACTAGCTAGGAAAGTTCAAACTAAGGAAATGAGGGGTTTGCTTACGTAAGGGATTAGGGCTGCAACAAGATCGGGTTGGGTCAACCTTTATAAAACCCTAACCCAATCCTGAATCTCCTTAGCTAGGCCCAGACCCGATCCAACCCTGACTCAAGGCCTGAAAAATTTAACCTTGACCCACCCTCAGGTTAGACCGGGCTGATCTTGATTGGCCCTGATCATGGGGAGGGGGATGGGAGATGCATGGACTAGATTGGGCTGGGGGAAAATTATCAATTTTACATAAAATAACACTAATGTAATGTATTATATATATACACTAGTAAAATTGTGGAGAAAGGGAGTTTAGAAGCTTTTTCAAACATAGAAAGATTTCCAAAAAAAAAAAATATCATAAGAATTGTGCAAAAAATTAATAATAATAATAACACAATGAGAAGAACAAAACACTTAATAACATCACAGCAAAAGCATAACAATATAAATTAAGAATAAAATTATAAAGAGAATCATAAAAAACTTTAAATAAAATAAGAGAATGTAGTATTGAATCTTTAAAGAATCACAAGATAAATTCTAAAAAATAACTTAAGCAGTATTAAATATCACAGCATTCCATACTTATTTATCATGAGATATCATATATTTTAAGTTTACATATCTTGTTATGTTAAGTAAATATCACGAAAGTGAGTTTCAAAACAAACACACACACACACACAAAAACATTTAAAACAACCACATTTGATATTTTAAAATCAAGCATGACTCTAAAGATATTCACAAATTCTCTAACCTGTTTGTGAATCGAACAAACCCACAATGTTTTTCCCATCGGTATTTTCACATGAACTATCTCCCCAAATTGGGCAAAAAGTTGTCTCAGATTCCTCTGTAACATTGCACTTTAAATCGATGTGTCACAATCATATGGCATTAAGAACTGTATGTTCCTAAATCTGAATAAAATACCGACAGTTGTATTATTGGGATCATTCTCGTTCTGAGTTCCTTGAGTAGTACTCTGATAAGAAGCTCCAAATAACAATTGCATGTGAAAAAAAAGAAAATATAAAAAGATAATGAAGAACAAATATGAAACGCAAGTGACAAAGATAATGGTGAACAAATAGGAAACGCTCTGAATAGACAACTTGACTTGAGTTTTGTATCAATTTGACCATTTGATTTACTTCTAGTATATTTCTCCTAAATCTGGGTTTTATTCTTTGTATTTTGATCTTGTTCTTGGTACTGTTTTGATTATTCAAATACGTATTACATTGAAGTGTTAGGTTGGTTTGAGATCCTTAACCTCAGTTACCATGAGAGTGAACCCAAATGGAAAGAATCAGTCGTTCCACCACAAATATAAGGAAAAATAAGAAGAAAAAAAAAAAAGAAAACAACATTTTGATTCTTCCTCTCATCTCTTACTAACATGTCATTCAACTTTCCCAGATGTTACGTGGAAACTATAACGGGTGCCGAAGGAATGCAAGGAAAAAATCACCCACGGCTACAGAGAAAAACAATAGCACATGAAGGTTCCCTCGTACCTTTAATGGCCTGAACGATATGAAAGATTAGAGTCTTTGAGTTTCTTTTCTTTATAATTTGATTCTTAATTTCACTCTCCCGCTCAGAGATACTGAAAGATAGGGTGGAAGGAGAGAAGGGAGTGAAAGCAGTAAAGGAAGTATTTTTCAGGGAAAACAGATAGTTGCAGAGAGATGGAGGAGCTCACTTATGGGTTCTCCACCTCCGTTCACCCTTTGAGCTTTTCCAATTGGCAGAGGAGTTTTCTTTTAGATTTTAAAGCAAATGGTATTTTGCCAGAGCCTTTTCTGGTGTTCCTTAAACTCCATAGAGCGCATGAGAGAATACAATAGAGTTTTCTTTTAGATTTTAAAGCAAACGGTATTTTGCCAGTGCCGTTGCCCATGCTCCCTAAACTCCCTCGAAGATGCAAATGGAAATGCTAAGCACACCAACCCACGATTTTCTTCTCAAGAGGTTAACAAGTCTGGGGAGAGCCAGAGCTATGGAAACACGACGGTGGTGATAGTGATAGCGGACCTAATGGAGGAGGTCCTGTTGGCATTCATGCAACAGCAGCTATGACCAGAAAGCCGTCCATGTATAGAATATTCTCTTATATTTCTTCATATCTCTTCCACCTCACATGCGAGAATAGGGTCATAGCCAATATTTTCTTTCCTTTTATTTCATGTATCAAGGACTCTCAAGAGGCTATATTAAACCATTGTAATCTCGTTATTCAAGTACGAAAATCAAAGTGAAACATTTCACCCCAAGGTTTCACCATTTTATAGAGTCAGAAAGGCACGAGAGGAATTAAGAGAGTGAGTGAGAGAAGAAGAGAATAATTAGGGGGAGAGAGAATCGTGTGAGATATTAAAGGGATTAAGATTTTTCGCAATAGAGAAATAAGAGAGAGAAACTAATGTTAGAAAGAAAGAATATGATATTTTTTTATAGATAATCTGCAACTGAGAATAAGAAAGAATCTCGTGTGAGATAGGAAGAATATGGTATTTTTATAAGGAGTAAAGAAAAGTATTTTAGTTTAAGGTAATAAATAAATAAAAGGGTGAGAGTAAGGGTACCATGATTCATTAAAAATAGAAATAAAAGAGAAAAAGTTAGTAAGAGAGAAAGGATCTTTAAATAAACAAGAAGAATAAAGTAGTCAAGGAAAAGATTTGCCACGAAGCATGCATATTTTGCTTTTATATAATAGTATGACATGATAGGATATATATATATACATACATTATTATTATGCCGACCACCAGGCCATGAGGCTTTCCCGGGGATGTTTTCTATTTACATTCTCGTCTCTTAGAGCCGCTAAATGATAGGACAAAACAGGTGCAAGTAGCAAGACCGCGTTACCCGTCATTGAAATACAAGCTGGAGACGTATCGACCTATATCCCCACCACTGTGATCCCCATTATAGATGGACAAATCTGTTCGGAAACAGAGCTCTTTTATTGTGGAATTAGACTTGGTATTAACGTCGGCTTATTAGTCAGTTGCGTCGGGTCTGCCGCTCAGTTGAAAGCTATATATATATATATTATAGTATAATTTAAAAAGGATCAGGCCGAGCCGAGCTAGGCGTAGCTCGAGGCCTCAACCCTAGCCCAACCGGACCCATAACTTAGGGTTAGAAGTTTCCAACACTGATCCATCCCTCAGGGCTAAGATATCTCAACCCAGGCCCTGTTTGGGCTCAAGGTGGGCCAGGGCGAATTCGGGCCAACAGGGCCAAACTTGCACCGCTATAAGTAGGGATGTAAATGGATAACCGAAAATCCGAATTCGATCCACATCCATATCCGTTTAGGGACATCCATATTCATTTAGAGATATCTGCAAAAAAAATCCTAATACTTCGATAAAAATCCGAATACTTAATAATAGAAAAATTAAGTAAATAATGATCTTGAGGGTTTTTTAAGATTCAACAGGTTCTAGGATATAAGGAAAACAGAATTATGAACTAAGAGATATGGATTGAGAGTGAATTATATCCGCCAGGGGGAGGAAGATTCAGGTTACACAAGGCAGAGATGTAAACGGATTGTCGAAAATCCAAATTCTATCTGTATCCGAATCCGTTTAGAGGTATCTGTATTTGGCCAGAGAATATCCGGATCTGATCACATCTGATCCAATTACAAGCCTAGCTATAAGGGACCATATTGATGCCTTACATCATAATTTTAATATGGGATAAAGTTCTCTGTCTAGGAGTGTGGCCTATGCTAGCACTCCCATGAGTCTATCTCTCTCCTCTCCATGTGAAAAGACACCTCTGCCCCCTTGTTTTAATGAAGAGAGAGATAGACACATGAAAGTGCTGGCGTAGGCCACACTCCCGTATAGAAAACTGCTTCCCTTTTAATATTTAATCTTAGGGAAAGGGTGCACTGCCAGGCTGTGTGGCCCCTGCACCAACTCAGGGCCAATGATGGGACAAGCACGTAGGGGCATCCAACAAGAGGGGTAGTTTGGGCATCCCCACCCCCTGTGTGTGGGTATAGGGGAATGCTGCCGGACAACATTCTTTTTCCCTCAATATCTTTTTCATTAGAGAAAAAGAGTGGTGTGAGATTGGACTCAAGCCAATACACGGTTTGATATGGGTGCCGGCAACTCTTATTCCATAACAACTCACCATATCACAAGGGATTACCGCCTTCAATCAAATAACTTTGCATTTATCTTGCTTTTGTTTTCATCTCATCCTTATGTTGTGCAAATTTAAGTGCATTTGCTATGATGGGAAGGTAAAATGAGAATGAATTAACAACTTAATTACATCATACCCAAAACGGAATTTGTTATAGGTAGTTGAGAATTTTAAGTCTTTCTCGTTTCAAATTGTGACCCATTGCAAAAATTTAGCACATCTTTATCTTCCCTTTTTTTTTTGATAGGTTAGCAAAATCTCTTTTTTTAATCATGGATAATTTGATGTATTTTATATTGACTTTGTTGATAGAAATTCATATTTGATTTTTCTCCTTTTGATTTTCACATTCTTAAAAGTTAAATGAGAAGTGATCTCAGTCAACCAATGAGGTGCTCCACCACCCCCCTCCCATCCAAAAAGAAAAGATCTAGCAGTGAGATGGTGGAGGAAATTGAAACGAAGTAAGTGGTTTTTTTATAACCAGATGAAAATATTCTGTTTGATACATAGTTTATACTCAAATAATAAATTATTGAAATTATAGCTATAATTTCTTTTCATTTGAAACTCATAACAATATTAGTAGTAAAATCTTGATTAAACTTGAAATTTGCATGCCATTTTAATGTTGGGCATATCTTCTGACTTTCATAAAGACAAATGGTCTTGTGTCTTTTCTTGGTTGCATTATCTTATTCAACACTTGAAGATCCTACATGAATCAAACATTGGAAATATTTACTTTGGGTCCAAGAAAAAATTTCATTTTAACCTCTATGACAGCCGGAAATTACCCATTGTGAAATGGAGATACCTTTGTAGATTTTATGCTTTCTATGCTAATGCAAATCATTATAGATTTGAATCCTATTAGTGCATTCTATACAACCAAATAGCTATTGATATCCTTGACTCATTAGCCTAATTGACATTTCAGTCTCGTCATTCATATAATGTATGTAAGCATTTTTTTCTAGGATTTTTTTGTTCTTCAAAATAATCTACTCAAACCTTCAAATGTCTTGTCATGATTTTTTCTAATTGGCTTGTTAGATTTTAAAATTGGTAAACAATCTTGTGTAAGTCTTGGTCCTCATGCAAGTGTTATAATAATCAGTTGTTGTGGATGTTATGTATTGACAACAATAAAGATTAGGAAAAATATCATCCCCTCCCCTCAAAGTTTTCTTAATATCAATCCAATACCTAAATTTTGAAAAATGACAATACCCTCCTCTATTTTTTAAAGATTCTATCGATTGTACCCTAAATGACTAACGGTGTTAAAACAGCTGTTTAAAAGATGATATTACCCTTCTTCTTCTTCTAGGTTTTTTAAAATTTTTTCTTTCTTTTTATCTACATTCAAAACCCACCGATTGAAACCACCGTAACCAAACAGATCGACTATGTTGATTTTTCCAGTAAAAACCTGCGCCACTCTCTATCTCCCATCCCTCTCCTTCGTCCCCACTGAAACCCCAAACCCACCTTCCCTTTCCCTTCTATCTCACAGTAACAACGGAAAAAAAAAAAAAAATCCGAAACCTTCTACAAACCAATCGAACGACCCCTTCTTCTATTTTCTCCCAGAACCACTCCCACCATCTTCCTTTTCCAAAGAACGGGTTTTCCAACCCCACCGCTTCGTTGCAGGTATCATCTCCAGACAACACGGAAACTATCCTTAATTCCTTCCTAGCAAAGAACTGAAAAGTCAGGTAAAGGTTCTTTGAATTGTGAGTGTGAGTTGGCTAAGAGGTCAGAAGAGAGAGAAAATTTTGACAAAGTCTCACAACCTGAGACTGTTGGTCAAACAACGGTCCAGGGATCAAACCATGGTTCCCTAGGGAGACTAAGATATTTATCCTCAGGGTTTTGCACGTCCTGGGTTAGCCCATGGTGCCCCATGGGTGCCCCATTTAATTTTTAGGGCTTCCCATGGTCGCCCATGGGAAACCTGGTGCATCCCTATTAGGGTTTCTCCTTCCCTCATGTGTCCCATAAAATTTATTATCACAGTAGGGATGAAGAAACTCATCCGTAGTCCATCACATGGCAAGGGGGATCCATCCCTAACTCGAATGCATAGCGGAAAAGGTCGATTCAAGTTTCTTTCGCATCCCATAAATATTAATAATCAATAAACTGAAGGAATTAATGAAGAACTACTAACCTGGTGAGCCTCAAGTGTTGCTCCTCCAATAGATAGTGGTTCTTCCTCCAGTGAGCACTCCAAGCAAACAGATCTGAACCTCCAATGGTGCTACCAAGGTTCTTCAAGCCAATCCTAGATGCTCTCAAATTCTTCAGCACAAATCCAGGGTTTCACAAACCCTAACTCTCAAACACAAATGAGAGAAACTAGAAGAAGAAGAAGAGATCTCAAAGAGGGAGAGAGAGACCAAAACGCAGAAGAGGGGGGCGCAAAAACGTGGAGCACTTGCCCCTCTCGTTTTTGGTCCCTTTATATAATGTCAAGGTTTAATTAAAAACCCCGAATGGATAAGATTCAATCCCTTTGAGAGTCCGACTCTCTCTCTCTTTGTTTGGCAATTCTGTTTAAACTCAAAGTGCTACACAGTGAAGAAGCAGAATCTAATAGGGAAAGTATTAATTAATTACTTTATTTAATATTTAATGGATAATTATAATTAGCACCATATCCATTAATTAAATAAAGTACTAATTAAAATAGCAAATTCCAAATAACTCCCTATATGATAACTATTTATCATAAACAACCCCCCACTAATCAACACCATCATTATGGAATCTAGGGCACATACACTTGTACTGCTAAACCCCAATCCATCGTACATGTCCATATTCAAACGTCTGTGCATCTGATCTAGTCCCGCAAAACTCAATAAAATACTTTGTTCAAATAATTATAAATAATGTATCATTTTATGTAAAATAGATTTTTACAAAACCACTTCCAAAACAAAGATCGATCCGATCTCGATCCGCCTATGCACGTCTCTATCTTGGTGTTCCCCAATCGGGCAGTGGTGACCGTGTTGGGTAACTCCTTCACTCACAAAATATTCACGCATTCCCGAACACCGGCTTTGACTCGCTTGAGTCTCGGCATTGATCAACCAAAAATGTGATCACACTTTGCGGGACAGGTTCCCTCAGGCACGAGTGTCGGTGACACATGTGTATCCCTTCCTACATCCGGCGAATACATGAGGGAATCGACAAAGTAGATTCTTCGCCAATGCACACATCAAACATGTGAGCACTCGCATTCGTACATTGACATCACATGTCTAGGCATACCCAATGCGACGACCATATGATAAGGGTGCCCAGCCCAAACCCTAGTCGTGACTACCATTTTAAGTATAATTTACTGACACATAATGCTCAAAAAGTTTATATCGCATGTGACAATATTAAACTAAAATGTATAAATGTTCAATACAAAGGTGAACCGGGTTGAACCAGATCGAACCGGGTTTGATGGACACACACTTGTCCAACAGAGACACCTTTACACAGTTGGCCTAGAAATTTACTAATCTGAATACTTTTGATTAGATTCTAATCTTGTCCATGACCCCATCTCCACTCAGTAGTGGCGGTGGTGGTGGTGCTGCTGCATGTTGGTTAGTGGTTAAAACCTCAAATGGCAATGAGGATCGGGAACTCAGGCGAAGAAAAAACAGGAGAAGGGAAGATAATTTATTAATTCCAGGCATTATTCGCTTCTGGTCGCAAATTTAAAAAAAGTAATTCTAACCCAAGAATAAGCAGATTGGATCATTTGGATTCAGTAAAATAAGTACAGGTAAGTAGGAGAGAGAAGATGAAGAACGGCGGCAGTGTTGTGGTGCTGGAGCTGCTGCTGCTGCTATGATGGTGGTGCTGGCGCTGCTGCCGGAAGAAGACGAAGAAGAAGAGGATCTGTGGTGATGGTGGTGTTGGCGGAAGAAGACAAAGAAGAAGAGACGCGAGAAGCAGAGGACGAATAAAAAACCAGAGAAGCAGAGGAAGATGAAGAAACCAGACAAGCAGGAGAAAAACAACGCAAATAGGGGATTTTGGGATTGGAGGGGTAAAAATGGAATTAAAATAAATTAAGGGTAATTTGGGATTTTAGATAAATTGGACCTGTCCACGTCATCAATTAATGGTAGTTCTTATCGGTTAGGGTACGGTTGATATAATCTTTATAAAGTAGGGGAGGGAGTAATCATTTTTGAAAACTTAGGTACTTGATTGATATTAGGTAAAATTAGAGGGGAGGGGGATGATATTTCCCCTAAAAATTATGGAGGCATCCATGGTGATTTGTACCTCAAAATTGTTGAGGGGCACATTATATGATTACGGTAGAGGATGACTTGGAGATTTTTAATTTACCTGATTTGGAAAAACAATGTAACACATGATTTTGGGTCTTCAGTGTCACTGTTTTAAAACTTGGTAGTCCAACTCTAGAAATGGTAGTTCAGTGTCAACTAAGTTCTTGGTGGAATCAACCCTCGAGCTCAACCTCTCTCGGTGATTAAGAGATCTGGATTGATAAGATCAGCCATTTTATTTGGCGGATAATCGGAGTTAAGGGTGTCAAAACCTAGCCCGACCGATAAGACTAACAAAAAAAAACTCGGACCGAACCAAGCCGATCCTTATTGGATTGGTTTTGGACTAGTTATGATGGGATTGGCTGAAAACCAAACCAAATGAAACCGATAAAAAAATTCATTGGGCATAAGGTTATGAATAAGTGAATTGATTATCCATTGATTTCAATATTAGTGAGAAAATTTTTGGTTGCAAGGGGAATTCTTAAAATTAATGAGTATGAGGTAGGGTTCATTTTGTGATTTCAATATTAGTTATCTTCTTATTGACTAGTTTTCATCGATTTCATCATTAGTTATCTTTCCCATATTTACCAAAAAAACAAAAGTTATCTTTCTCATACAATTAATGATAAATAATGATATGATTTGTAACAATGATTTTGCTACAATCTCTACTTATCCATTGATTTTAATATTAATTATCTTTTCTTTACAATTTATTCCTCTTTATTTGGATCACAACATTAACACATCAATTCAATTTTTCTATTCATGATTGTTTACTTATTTGACTTGGTGAAGGTGAATTAAAATATTTTTATCGAATCTTTGCTCACTATAAGTTATGATTGTAAGATTTCATTGTGGTTCAAACCCGAAAACAAACTGACTTAAACCAGTATTAGCCCGTATTGAAAAGCCAAAATAAACTAATACTGCACTGTACCAAAAACCAAAGTTTCTTAACGGTTTGGTTTTGATCTCACTCATTCAGAGACTGGAACCGATTCAGCCAATCGAAACCGAGCCAAACTAACCGTTTGGTACCCCTAATCGGAGTCAACACGAGTCAATGTTAGTTTGTTCTCACTCATTCCGAGACTGAAACTGATTCAGGCGAACCTCTCCCTTACGTCCTCGGAGACGGCAACTAGAAGAGTTTAAAGAAGAGAAACTTGTTTGCAAAAAGAGGAGATGGTGAATGATGAACAGCACGTTGTGGGTGGGTCAGGAAACTATATCATCAAGTCACTAGCTTTGTGAATACTCCTGCCTCCAATTGGAAAGTATGGGAAAAAACATAAGAAAACTGCCAAGAGAGAGATGGTTCCGCCTAGAAAGAGGCGTCGATGTCTCTGGAGATCTGGGTTCTTCTTGTGGGTTTTGGAGGAGTCGATGTTGAGGGCTTCAAGGCAGAGAAGCTTCTCATAGAAAAGGAGACCGGAATCAAATGGCTGAGTTGGGAGAGGAGCAGAGTGGTGAAGAGGGATAGGGTTTTTGGATTGGGGGAATTGCAATCGAATTATTATCTTGAATCCAACATTTGATTGTTGAATCAGATAATGTGTTGGATACTTAAAAATATTTTCTGCTGGTCCAGAGGAACAAAAAGGTTGTTTAGGTTAGGTGTCAAAATGCAACAAGACCGTTTAAAACCGAACTAGCCGAACCAAGGGTTTTAACCCTAATCCTAAGTTCTCTAATAAAAATGACTGTAAAGATGTCAACGGATAGTATGGTGGGATGAACTAGCTTTCAGAAAAATTTTGTACATATGGGACTAGGGTTGCAATAAGATCGGATGGGCGGCTTTATAAAACCCTAGCGCATTCCTAATCATAAAAATGGTAAAGTACCAGCGGATGAATTAAAATTAGTATTAAGTTAGCATTCATATCCATTTAGGAGAATCCGTATTTAAAAAATCACTATCCAGAAACTATTCGAATCCATCCGAAAACCGATAGGATATTATCCGAATCTGTCCAAATATAAACGGATACGAATATGATAATGCCACTATCTAACCGAATTCGATCCGTTCACATCTCTAACCCTGACCCACCCTCAAGGCCAATATATCTCAGCCCAGGCCCTGTTCGGGCTCAAGGCGGGCCAGGACAAGTTCTGGCCAACAGGGCCAAACTTGCATTGCTATAAGGGACCATATTGATGCCTTACATCATGATTTTAATATTTAATCTTAGGGAAAGGGTGTGCTGCCAGGCTGTATGGCCCCTGCACCAGCGCAGGGCCAATGATGGGGCAAGCACGCAGGGGCATCTAACAAGAGGGGTAGGGCGCGCATGCCCCACCTCCGTGTGTGGGTGTAGGGGAATGCTGCCGGGCAACATTCTTTTTCCTTCAATATCTTTTTCATCAGAGAAAAAAGAGTGGTGTGAGATTGGACTCGAGCTAATACTCGGTTTGATATGGGTGCCGGCAGCTCTTATTCCATAACCACTCGACCATATCACAAGGGATTACAACCTTCATTAATCAATTAACTTTGCATTTATCTTTCTTTTGTTTTCATCTCATCCTTATGTTGTGCCCATGTAAATGAAAAAAATGTATTTGCTATGATGGGGGAAGGTAAAATGAGAATGAATTAACAACTTAATTACATCATACCTAAAACAGAATTTGTTATAGGTAGTTGAGAATATTAAGTCTTTCTCCTTTCAAATTGTTGTAAGATCCATTGCAAAAATTTAGCACATCTTTATCTTCCCCTTTTTGATAGGTTAGCAAAATCTTTTTTAGGAAATTGAAACAAAGTAAGTGTTTTTTCATAATCTGTTTGATACATAGTTTATACTCAAATTATAAATTATTGAAATTTTAGCTTTAAATTCTTTTCATTTGAAACTCATAACAATATTAGTAGTCAAATCTCGATTAAACTTGCAATTTGCATGCCATTTTAATGTTGTGCATGTCTTCTGACTTTTATAAAGACAAATGGCATGGTCTTGTGTCTTTTCTTGGTTACATTAGCTTATTACAACACTTGAAAAATCCTCATGAATCAAACAATTGGAAATATTAACTTTCGGTCCAAGTCAAAATTTTTCATTTTAAGCTCTATGACAGGAAATTACCCATTGTCAAAATGGACATACCTCTATCTATTTTATGCTTTATATACTAGTAGATTTAAATCGTATTAGTACATGCTATATAACCAACTAGCTATTCCCCCCCCCCCACCATAAAAAAAAAAAAAGAAAAAAAAAATTACCAAATAGCTATTTATTAGTTATTGTTGGCCTCTATCCTTGACTCATTAGCCTAATTGACATTTCAACTAATCAACTAGTGATTAGGCCAGTCTCGTACGCAGTTTTTCGATCTAGGATCTTTTTTTTCTTCACAATAATCTACTCTAAGTCACATTTCAATTATGTCAAGATTTTTTCTAATTGACTTGCTCAAAGTTAATATTGGTGAACAATCTTGCATAAATCTTGGTTGTCGTGCAAGTGTTGTAATAAATAGTTCTTGTGGTTATTATGCATTGAGAACAATAAAGATAATAAAGATTATGGAGGTGTCCATAGTGAACAATACCTCAAAATAGTTTTGGGGCACATTGTATGATTATGGTTAGAGGATGACTTGGAGATATTTCATTAACCTGATTTGGAAAAACACTGTAACACATGACTTTGGTTCTTCAGTGTCGATCACTATTTTAAAACTTGGTAGTCCCCACTAGAAATGGCCATGTTACTCGAGATCAACTAAGTTCTTGATGGAATTGGCCCTCGAACTCAGCCTCTCTCCGTGACTAAGATTTGGACTGACAAGACCAGCCATTTTATTTGGCGGATAATCAGAGGTGAGGGTGTCAAAACCTAGCCTGAATTGGTACTGACAAAAAAAATTCAGACCGGACCAAATCGAACAAATCCGATAAAAAATCATTGAACATAAGGTTATGAATAAGTGAATTGATTATCCATTGATTTCAATATTAGTGAGAAAATTTTTGATTGTAAGGGAAATTGTTACAAATTAATGAGTATGAGGTTATGAACAGGAAATTGATTTGTAAGAATGTTTCCATAGATCTCCTTGTTCACTATATAAAATAAGTTCGATAATCAAATGATTGATTTAATAGTCGGGTTCATTTTATGATTTCAATATTAGTTATCTTTTCAGTGACTAGTTTTCATCGATTTCATTATTAGTTATATTCCCTTAAAATTAATGATAAATAATGATATGATTTGTAACAATGATTTCACTACAAACTCTGCTTATCCATTGATTTCAATATTATTTATCTTCTTTTTTTTTTTTACAATTTATTCCTCTTATTTGGATTACAACATGAACACATCAAATCAATCTTCTTATTCATGAGTGTTTACTTGTTTGACTCAGGGAAGGTGAATTAAAATGTTTTTTACCGAATCTTTCCTCACTACAAGTTCTGATTGTAAGATTTCATTATGGTTTAAACCCGAAAACAAACAGATCTAAACCGGTATTAACCTGTATTGAAAAATCGAAATAAATTGAAACCGCACAGGACCGAAAACTGAAGTTTCATAACAGTTTGGTTTTTGTCTCACTCATTCCGAGACCGAAACTGGGCCAAACCGACTGTTTGACACCCCTAATCGGAGTCAACGCAAGTCAAGGTTAAATCTGTCATACTAAAAAATCTAAACTAATTTACTTGGCAAATCGGCCAAATTACTTAGCAGAATTATGGATATTTGTTGACTTTGTTTAGTATATTTATTTGTATCAGGATATATATGAAACTAAAAGGGGTGTGTGGGTTTAGTCCCACATCGGGTGTGTGTTGTATATATCCGCCATTCCACGGTCCTAAAAGTCGGTTAACCTTTTGGGATTGGTGTGTGGTTTGTGTGATTACACTTTCATCAAAAAAAAAGAAAAAAGAAAAGGGGTGTGTGGGTTTAGTCCCACATCGGGTGTGTGTTGTGTATATCCGTCATTCCATGGTCCTAAAAGTTGGTTAACCTTTTGGGACTGGTGTGTGGTTTGTGTGATTACACTTTCATCAAAAAAAAAAAAAAAAAAAAAAGAAAAGAAAAGGGGTGTGTGGGTTTAGTACATTCCACATCGGGTGTGTGAGTATGGTGTGTGTTGTGTATATCCACCATTCCACGGTCCTAAAAGTCGGTTAACCTTTTGGGATTAGTGTGTGGCTTGTGTGATTACACTTTCATAAATAAAAAAAAAAAGGGATATATATGGAACTACAAATGATATTTGCTACCTCCTTCCCTTCCCAAGTTTCTCGATTCCTGCAACATCTCCCTCTTCTAGCTACTTCTATTCCACGATTCTTTCTCTATCCCACACCCTCAAACCAAATTTTTTCCCTCTCCTGTTCTCTGCCCTGTACAGTGTGTTGGGTGTTGAGCCCAATTATTATGGCTTGATTTATTGAGCCCATATTAATCACTTAAAGGAGATTTAATTCAGACCGTCCATTATGGGGATGGATTAGGTCTGAGGTTTATTTATAGTAATTCTGGGTCCCTGTCGTTGTCCATCGTATTCTTGTAACTTGATTCACGAAAGTTACAGAGGGAAAAATACTTGGGAGGAGATGATAGAAGACTTAGGGCAAATTAGAGAGTGTGGCTGTTAACCATCAGGTGTAGATCTTTGGAGATCTTGTTGTGAAAGCTAGGATCTTCTACAAACGAGAGGAACATGTATGAGCATTGTTCCACCTTCTATTTCTGTCATTGATGGTGTACTCTAGCCATGTGAAGATTAAAGTGATTATATTAATGGGTTGATAAGTGAATCTAACAATAGCATCAGAGCCTGACCTTCACATGCTAGGATCAACTATTTTAGCAATAATGTAAAATTATAAAGGCAGAGGTTCTTGGTTTTATTTAAACTTTATATGTGCTTAAACTATTCTGCTTATGGTTGGGTATTTTTATGCTTTACTACAAAGATATCAAAGATTTGGTTCTTTTCTCTGCTCAAAGAGAAACTCTGCGAACCCATTTAGGATTTTCTGTAAATTTTAAAATTCTGGTTCAGTTTCCTATTGATCAAAGATCTTTGCTATTCATGGTTTAAGAAATCTGATAAATGGATGGGATTTCGCTTATGCGAGAAGGTTTATTGTGCCCAAGGGTTTTTGCAGCTGTGGCTTGTTTTGCAAAGAAAACCAGAAAAAAAAAAAAAAAAAAAAAGGGAGAGTCAGCGACCACTGGCATTGGCCGATGACCGGAGTGGACATCGCGACTGGTGGCATGGATGCCACCATGACCGTCGCCCATTTGGGCAGCGGGCATAGCAGCAGCCATGGCCGATTGGCTTGTGCATTCGGTGTGGAGATGAAGACAAGGGCTCTATCTGTAATTTTGTAAAAATTTAGAGTTATTCCAAAGTGGATGATTGATCACCCAACGATGATGTCATCAAATTAAATGAAATAAATTCACAATAGGGAAAACCCTAATCTTGGAGTAACTAGTCACCCAAAGGAGGTGGTTTCTTTGAAGGTTAGAGTTGTCCAGCAGTTTTGCAAAGCAAGTGGTTGATCACCCAAAGGTGATGTCATCAAAGTTTTGAGAGGACCATAACATTTTAAGACCCATAGGTTAAGAACGTGGATGTGGTTGTTACTCTTATCTGTTAGCTAATTGATACTATTACAGCTAGCATGGAGTTTGGCATTTGTTAAATGTCTCAGTTTTTAATTATAATATTTTGATAAATATTAGTAGTTAATTAGATTTTTATTAAACAGGATGTCATCCAAGAAGAGGGTTGCAGAGAATTTTTTATATTGGTGACAATTTCACGAACTTAGACCTCTACCCTAGGGAATCGAAACCTGCAGACTTAACGGTTTCCAATACCGATGTTGGGAAAAACAATAGGCCACCGGGTTGAAAAAGGAAGCACATGAATGCACAAGTCTACAAAGCAATTTTGATAAGTCTAATAGAGGCATTCAGGAGGCCCAAAGTGCCAAAACCGTCAACAATAATGGATTGGCCACCTGAGTGTGGTCAGAACATGAAATTATGTTCAGCAGAAATAGATAAGCCGGAAGTTGCTGAGCATGGATGATGTGAACGTGTTCATGTGGGACGAAACAAAAGTAGATGTAGAAGTCATAGGAACCTTTCGATTGTTTTAAATTCAGACCTTATATTAAATTTAAAATGCAACTTTCATTCCCTCTTTGAGAAGGATCTAGTTTTAAGTTCAGATTGACTTTGGATAAATATCCAGTTTGTTTTAATAAAGCTGGCTTCACTTATTAAATGGCCCTTTTGTTTTGGTTTTGCTTGTGTATTTAATAATTTGTGGACTGGATTTATCTTCTTCTATAGCTATGATTGTTGCTTGGGGTGTAATACCCATAGTTTATTAAGTAGTAGTCTGTGCTTTTGCATAAGTGGCTTGATCATTTAGCTAGACATTTTGGATAGGCTTATGGAGGAAGGTTTTTTTGGATAACCTAGACCTTGAGGGATTGAACACATGTGTTGATTGCATCAAGGGGAAGATGACCACTTTCAGAAAGAAGAAAGGTGTTTCCCGCTGTGTTGAAGTCTTAGACTTTATTCACATAGTTTTTAGTGGATCCTTTCCCATTCCAACACTTTTATTACCTTTATAGTTGATTGGTCACATTATGAGTATGTCTTTGTACTCATTGACAAGTCAAGAGCCCTGAATGTCTTTAAAGTTTTAAGCTGAAGTGGAAGTTTTCACTCCAAAAGACCAAGTCTGACAGATTTGGTAAGGGAGGAAAGTATTATGGAAGTAGTGGTGATGCTAGTCAACACCTTGGGCTTTGGGTTACTGAGAGAAGAAATAGAACCCTTAAGGTTTTGGTTAGGTCAATGAGGAGTAACTCCAATTTGTCAGAGTTTCTGTGGGGTGAGGTACAACTATCACTCACATTCTCAATAGAATGTCGAGCAAATCAGTCAAAAGACCTTCTCAATACAATGTCGAGCAAGTCAGTCAAAAGACCCCATTTGAACTCTGGACTGCCAGAAAACCTAGCCTCAGGCATTTATTTTGGGGATGTCAAGAAGAAGCCCAACCATAGACAAAGTTTATAATCCAGGCTCAGGAAATAGAATTGCTGAGACCACCCGTGCAAAGTTTCTTGAGTGTGGGGGTGGGATGTCTGTACCTCGCAATCTACTCTTTGATGAGCCGTGTACTAGAGATTCTATGGGAGCATTTGGAGAGGCTGGGACTTCTTTTCTTAGATCTGTTGTTGTTATCTTTTCCTGTTGAAGCATCGACTGAGATAGTTGAGGATGACACCATTCCTTCAGTTTGCACTTTGCCCGTTAGGAAGACTGTTGTAGATTCAGAGGCTCAAGCACCCGTTCATATTGATTATGCTACTGATACTAAGCCTTTAAGGAAATCTACCAGAGCTCGCTAGTCTACTTTGCATTCATAATATGTTAGTTATCTGAATGAGTGTGAGTTTGATGTGGGACAAGGGGAAGACCCAGTTACTTTTCTTCAAGTAATCAATCATAGACACTCTGACAAATGGTTGGAAGCTATGAAGGATGAGTTGTTATCCATTGAGCGAAAAGGTGTTTGGGAATTGATTAAGATTCCTCAGGGATGCAAGGTTGTTGCATCAAAGTGGATTTTTAAGACCAAGATTGACTCTTAGAGGAAAGTAGAATGCTACAAGGTTAGACTAGTAGCGAAAGGTTTCACTCAGAGAGAAGGCGTTGACTATAAGAAAACCTTTTCTCTTGTTTCTTCGAAGGATTCATTCAGAATCATCATAGCTATTGTAACTCACTTTGACCATAAGTTACATCAGATGGATTGTAAAGACTGCCTTTTTTAACGACGATCTAGCTGAGAAAGTCTATATGAGGCAGCCTGAAGGCTTTGAAGAAGAGGAGAAGGAACACATGGTGTATAGACTGAAGAAGTCTCTCTATGGGTTGAAACAGGCTTCCAAACAGTGGTACTTGAAGTTTAACCAGGCTGTATCATCTTTTGTCTTTACAGAGAACGCCATTAACAACTGCGTCTACTTGAAGGTCAGTGGGAGTATATTCATCTTCCTAGTTCTATATGTTGATGACATCTTATTTGTGAAACCCGCCTCTAAATCAGGTCTAATTCAAACTTGTGTAATGCCTGGTTCAAGTTCAACTACTATATGCCCCGCGATGTGGGCATTGCCTGTCAGGGAAATGAATCAATTTCCCGTTTCACTAACACCAGACTTTGAAGAACCATCTAATATAGTCCTTGTGGAATCCGAAGAGGCTGGAGAAACCTCGCATAGCCTTTGCATGCGAAGGGTGTAGGACAGAGCACAGAAATAATCTGTCTATTTCTGATGCGGACAAATAGATACAAATTCTCTCCAGTTATTGGAACCAAATTTCTATCTTTCGTAATCCAAGCCGGTCGATCGTGTTTATTGGATTGCCACCATAGACTGGCCGTGCCGGCTTGATATCCAGTTTTACCCTGTGGGTCCCCACGTTCTAATTTTATTAAAACCCCCGTGCCTTATATCACTATGATCTAAATAGCACGCAGGACACAATTTCCCGATTTTGGCATCGGAATCCACTAAGATCTTGAAATCACTTTTCAAGAAACTCATTCTCTTTTTGCCCTTACAAACATGCCCTAAGGGCCATCTATATAATGAAATTACTAGCTTTCAGCATTGTTAGAAACGAAACTTGAAGAGGGAGAGAAGTAGCTAAGAAGGAGGGAGCTAGAGAAGATGGAGAGAGTTTGCTTAGAGATCCTTGTGCATGCTACAACCATCTTCAAGGTTGTGTGATCCATCAATAGCTAAGCCCCAAGCCTTGATAATGATCTTCATTTATGTTTTAAAATATCAATTAAGCCCTGCTTGAAATGTTCTTGGGTTCTTGCAACTCAATTTTCCAATTCCCCTTAAATTCTTCTAAATCTTACATTGATTTACAATTGCATGTGCAATCCCTTTATTATACATGCAAATGGTTCTAATTAACCCAAATTATGAACTTATCATCTTCTAAGTTCTATTTTTACTGTTCCTGAGTTGTTACAACTCAATCTCTCAAAGCCCTCTTTGATTCTTTCAAATTGCTTCTTGGATTTGTAGATTTATGTATGATCATTTGACTATGGATGCAATGGTGTCAAAATGACCCCATTGTAGTGCTCTCATCTTCCCCCTCTTCATTCTGACCCATTGATAAGCTCTTGGGAGCTAGAACATGGAAAACCCCCCAAAAATTCTAAGCTATTTTTTGGGGCGGATCTTTAAAGGAGGTTGACCGGCTCTGGTTGGGCTTGAAGATCCGGCCCTCCCTGCTGAGTGTATTTTTGTCTAATTTGGGCTGGTTTTGGTTTCAGACCTTGTGTAGCTTCCCCTAACCTTCTGTAATGATGTTTTAGGGCCTTTATACTATTTGGATTTCCTCTCTTGAAGCTTGGAGAACTCTCCTCTTTGCTTAACTCTTTCCAAGCTTAAGATGAGTTCGGGTTTGGATGTTATTGAGCTATCTATATGTTTAAATCCTAATGTATGTAACTCCCTTACATGTAAAATGAATGTTTGATTCTGATTCATTATCTATGGACTCTCAAGTTATTGCTAGTGCTAATTGTGGTTTATTGTTAGTTCTAAACATGACGTATGTTAAATTACAACTTGTTAGTTTTATTCATGTGATAGTATTGCTGATTTCATATGCTTTACAATGTTGTTGTGATATAGGACTATTACTATTAGAAATGATTAATTATGATTTTTATATTGTGAATAATTGATATGATTCGTAATTGCATAATGGATGCTTGTGAGACCCTGTGTCCTTGAGTGGACATGTATATGGAACATGGTGCACTCTTGGATACAGCATGTCATCATCTAGAAATGCATGGCTAGGTTGGAAACCCCAAGCTACAACCCTTACCAGTAGGGGTTTAGGTGCTAAGTAATCAAGCACTAGATGGTTGGAGTAAGGGATATACCATGATCGGGTGTGCTGATTATTGGGGTCTGCCCGAAGGTTTGGTATCGGGCGCCAAGCGTGGAAGTGGGCTCCTTTCGGTGTTGGCTGAGGGGGCATAGCGGTGATAAAAAAAAGTGACCCAAGATGCTTCCCGATGTCAATACAGTAGCTTGAACTAAGTGACTTAGTATGCTTGTTAGGTGGTTAAGTTAAAGGTGGGATGTTACATGCATCATGTGATTGATATTTATGCTTAATAATATATACTTCATGCATCATTTGAATGTTGTGTGTTTCCCCTCTCATTGGGCTCAGTGGAACTCATATTCGTGGAAAACCTCTTTTTAGATGTTTGTGCAGGTGATGGACTACTTGTTTACGAGTACATGGACGATGGTGGTGATGGACTTCACAGAGCAAAAACCCAAGGAACATGATGGGTTTTGCATCTGTGACTTGTGTGCCTGCTAGATGGATCTGATGGTTTAGGCCATTTCATTTGTTACTACACTTTTTGTGTACTTGATACTTTAGATATGTAAATATTGTCTTTTAGATAGCTGTAAATATGGGAACTTGGAGTTATCAGCAAACACTATATATAAGTTACCATTCAGTCTTTATCGGACTCCTTTTATATTTATATTTATAGTTCTTATAATCTTCGACTGCTTTATTTCTCTGTGATTTGTGCTTGGATAAGAGTGTTGCATTGTAATCCTGATGGTCTTGGATGCGAGATGACATCGGTTTATGCCATGCCTGGGCTGCCCAAGGCGGGGTGTGATATTATTGGGTAGTAGTGATATATCATTGTTTCTGGAGGGACGAAGCATTTTCTTTCAGAAAAATTTGAGATGAAGAATATGGGTGAAAGTACTTATGTTCTTGGGATTAAGATTAATGGCGACAAACGGCGAGGACTTTTCGGTCTGTCCCAGCGTGCATACATTGATAGAGTTCTGAAGAGGTTCAATATGTCTCAGTGTTCAAGAAGTGATGCACACATTAATAAAGGGGACAAGTTGAATAAAGGACAGTAATTGAGGAATGATGTTGGGAGGAAATCCATGAAGGATAAGCCATATTCTTCTACTATCGGGAGTTTGATGTTTGCATAGGTCTGCACCCGTCCAGATATTGCTTTCGCAGTTAGTGTTCGTGGGAGGTTCCAGTCAGATGTTGGATTAGCACGCTGGACTGTTGCCAAGAAAGTCATGCATTACTTGCAAAGGACAAAGGACTTCAAGCTGGTATTTAGTAGGAGTGAGAAACTTGAGATGGTTGGCTATTCTGATTCTGACTTCAGTGGTTATACTGATGACAGGAAATCCACTTCTAGGTATATTTTGTTGGGTGATGGAGCTAATTCTTGGAAATGTCAAGTAGTCTATCATTGCTCCATCCACCATGTAGGTTGAGTTTGTGGCACTCTTTGAAGCAAGAAGGTAAGTT
Source organism: Telopea speciosissima (assembly GCF_018873765.1). Classification (NCBI taxonomy): domain Eukaryota; kingdom Viridiplantae; phylum Streptophyta; class Magnoliopsida; order Proteales; family Proteaceae; genus Telopea; species Telopea speciosissima. The sequence goes on along the minus strand of NC_057925.1, from coordinate 13,109,091 downwards.
GTGCGGTTAAGGAATTCCTTTTCGGAGGATCTTCAGGCCTTTGAGATTGTGGTGTGATAACATCTCGGCGGTTTTCTTTTCTAAAGAACAACAAGAAATCAAGTAGCTCAAGGCATATTAAAATCAAGTATCTTTTTGTCAGGGAGAAGATTAGCAGCAAGGACGTTGAGGTTGAGAATATCTCGACGAAAAAGTTGGCGGTTGATCTGCTCACCAGTGCTCTTGTTGTGTGAGTCTTCGGAGGACATGTGTTTTGTATAGGTGTTCTAAACTCTTTTGATGTGGTTGTTTAGTAGGTGTTTTGTACCCATGTACCATTTAATGGGAGTACCTAATGATAATTACTCTTGCTCAGTGGGAGCGGTTTATTTGTTTTATTGTAATTCTGTTCTTTTGCTTGGTGATTTATGTGAGTCTCTTATGTTAAGTAGTTTTCATAGTCATGATGTATTGCTTCATTTATTATTGATGATTATGAGTTGATTATTTATTTGACATGTCTTGGTTTATGACGGTATTTATCTAAAGTTTATGAGCAGTATTTATGCCAAAATCTGGTATTAACCAAAGTTGTGGGCGATTTGTCAAAGTCATAGGCGGTTTGTCAAAGCTATGGGCAATTTGCCACAGTAATAGTTAATATCAAAGTTTACTATCTGTAAGGTTTTCAAGATAGTCTGATCTCCGATCAGGAATGGACCTACAAGGAAAGAACACTGGTTGTGATCACAAATTGTGTTCGTTACCTTGCCTATATCCAAAGATGATTTGTATTAATGAGTTGGTTGCATCCGTGATAGTCAGACAGTGGTATGCCATTTATTGAGGTATATTTTCTGTTGATATTCGATGTGAGCAACTTATTAGTCATATCAAAGATGTTATAAGTGATGCAACAATATGGACATTTATTATGACCTACACCAATACATAGATAGTTATAATAATTTGGCCCAAGTGGGAGATTGTTGGGTTTTGGGTCCAATTATTATGGCTTGATTTATTAAGTCCATATTAATCACTTAAAGGGGATTATTTATAGTAACCCTGGGTCCTTGCCATTGCCCACCATATTCTTGTAACTTGACTCACGAAAATTACAGAGGAAAAAATACTTGGGAGGAGATGACAGAAGACTTAGGGCAAATTAGAGCGTGTGGCTGTTAACCACAAGGTGTAGATCTTTGGAGATCTTGTTGTGAAAGCTATGATCTTCTATAAACGAGAGGAACATGTATGAGCATTGTTCCACCTTCTATTTCTATCATTGATGCTGTATTCTAGCCATGTGAAGACTAAAGTGATTCTGTTAATGGGTTGATAAGTGAATCTAACACAGTGGTCCAATTCCTCTCATAGGGAGACGAAAATGACGTTTTAACCTCCCTCGGGCAGTGTGTTTGGGTAGGGGGTTAGATCTTCTTTTCCCGCCCCCTAAGAGAGGAACTGGACTACTATACCAGGCAAGGAATAGGAGACAATAATGATCATTCTCAAACCCCCTACAGTTTGTTTTCTCTCTCCAATCTGCGTCCTCTATTTAAACAAAGGGATTGTGATGTCGTCTCGTGCCGTCAATATATACCATCCTTTAATCTAAAACAAACGGAACGTGGCATTGTCTCTTGCTGTCAATATATACCATCCTTTTCCATCTCAAACCTCATGCCCATTTCAAATGCTGGAATTTTGGTCAGTCTAGATCCTGGAATCTGATCTAGTCAGAAGATGAGAATTCGAGTGCTCTGCATGCGTGTCCCAAATAATTCACACTGCCTTGTAGTATGTATAATTCGTCCATAGAAACAATCTCCAAGAGATGTAGAGGCTTTTTTTTTCTTTTTTTTTTTTGTAAATAATACTCTATTCTCATCGTTGTAATATTTTTTCATAATAAAAGCAAATTTTTTTTTTGGGCGTTGTTCTCTGTGCCGCAGTCGCAGCCTACGGCACATGGGGGTGGGCGTAATAATTATCCTACCCCCCGAGTGGCAGACCCATGTGCCTGACGCAGCTTGTGCTGCGGCACAGAGAACATTTTCCCTTTCTTTTTTTTTTGGGTGGAAAAGCAATATTTGACTCTATGCTTTTTCCCTATATTAATTCCATGTTTTTTGAATTTGGAGTTAACCGTACAACCGGGGAAGAAAATAGAAATACCTAGTAAATGACTATGAATAGGATCAGAAAGGATCTTGGACTACCTCAGAATAAATTTACAACAAAATTGCGAGAGATTAATGAGATGATAAACAACACGGTTATAAAATAGAAATAACATTGATTACTGATCGGTTTGTTATTGTTTTTTATTAAACTGTTGATTTCGTTTTTTTTTTTTGTTTTTTCCTTTAGAAGTTGATATCGGTTCCACGTTAGACAAAACTGATTTAACCGGTTAATTGGTTCAGTTAAAACAAACCACTTTTCTAACCACATTGGGTTTTGATCCAAGATAAACCCTTTTTGCAATAGCCGTACGCATATTGGCCACGAATTTTTATCGCCTGCAGTTCCTCTGCCGGGTACGGTTCCCTAGTGCCTTTAATAAAAAGGGGGGTGGATCCCACTCGGGCAGTGTGTTTGGTCAAGGGATGGAATGGTCATTTCAGCCCCCCTATGAGAGGAACCGCACAACCGTACCGGTCAACGAACCTCAGGGGATAAAGGGTTCTACTTGCCACCCCCCATCCGTGATCACGCAAGGTGGCTGCTACTAAGGGTGTCAAAGTAGAACCGAAACTGAAACCGAAACCTGACCGAATAAGCCAAACCGAACTGAATCTAATAAAATTCGGTTAAATTTGAGTATTAGATTTTAGAACAGATTCGGTTCTCAGTTCGATTATGGATCAAGCATAGGAACCGAATTCCAAAACCAAAACTGAACTGAATTTATAGTAATATATTATAGTATGTTACTTTATTATAATACTAATATAGTATAGTACATTAATACATTATAATACTAATATGTTATAGTATATATTACTAATGTTAGCATTAGATTTTATAATATTATTATATTATACTACAATATTATAGTTTGTATATTATAGTATATGGACTGAGTAGAGGAATCAGAATCGAAAATGAACCGAAACCAAATAGGTTCGGTTTAAGTATCAAATTTCAGAATTGATTCGATTCTCGGTTCGGTTTGGTTCCGGATTACAACAACACTCTTTAGAACTGAATCGAAATCGAACCAAATAATTGAAACCAAGCCAATTGACACCCTTAGCTCTAGTGTGTTGCTACCGAGCTAGCTCCCTGCAAAACAGTTTTGATTTCTTTAAAAAAATATGCTAAGAGGTAGTTTAAGGGGGAGGAGGGGGAGGAGGGGGGGGGGGGCGGGTTGGGATGTTGGGGGATAGGGTAGGTTTCCCTAATGGGTTAATGTTTTCTTTAGCCCATCGCTGTTTGGCTTTAAAAACTGTTGGGATTTATATTTATGCGCCCATGGTTATTGTCTTAATGGGTTGATTTCATCAATTTAAAGAGTTTTGGGCTTAAGCCCATATCTTTTTCTTATGTCTTCGTTAATTCTGGTCTTAATTCAAATTGGTTTATTATTATTATTGGCCCATTCACTGTTTAAACGTTTGGCTGGCCAATTGGAAACTTCAATAAAGCCAGTAAACTCATGATTTTTCTTGGTCAGCCACTTGGCTACAATTTGGACTACCCTTTTGGCTTGCAAATTTTACAAGAGTTACTTTCATGACATGAGATGTAAAAAACCCAATTATTTTTTTAAGAGTTAGTGAAGTGCTAATGTGGTTTTTTAAATATTAATGTCCACAAAATTGTAATATAAAGGATCATGTCATTGCATTATTTGTGGTTTTGGGATTTTAAATCAAAATTAATTTATGGATGTAATGTGTTATGCTCTCTTTCTCTCTCCCTCTCTTATACCAAATACCAGAAAAATTATTAATCTATTGATGTTTATGACTGACAGGTACGATACGGGTTCAATTGAATGGAATCCGGTCTATATTGGACGAACAGAGAAGAATTGTCAGTTCAAGTACATATGGATACTAGTTACTAGTAGTTATTAATTAATGGAAGGAATGTGTTATCCTCTCTCTCTCTCTCTCTCTTTCCCAATACTGGGAAAAATATTAATCTATTGTTGATTATGGCTGACAGGTACAATATGGGTCCAATTTGACGGAATCCGGTCTATATTGGGCCAACAGAGAAGAATTGTTAGTTCAAGTAAATATGGATCATAGGTTTTTTTTTTTTTATGAGAAAAGGAAACTTTAGATTAGATAAAAGGAAGTACATAGGATAGGTTACATTTGTTCATCAGGGCCTTCTAGGCTAGTTGTTGTGCTATAACAAGAAAACTGTCATTACTACACCAAAGAAACCTACAAAGGGTAAAACTACTAGTAAGTTCAGCTAATTCAAAAAAACTATTTACTAGCTTCCAGGGAACTATTGTTCGATTGATGGGATGTAGGAGGTCTATGAGAGCTCTGCTGCTGCTGCACCAGATTTCTTTAGGAGTGATTTTTGTTTACAAATCACACTTCCATCCTTCTAAGATGCTGATGAGTTCAACTTCTACATTCTCTTTTGTTTGTAAATATGGATCATAGTTATTAATTTAAGATAAGTTAATTGAGTATGATGGTTTAATGTTGAATGAGTAAGATCAACCCTAAGACTTGTGTAGACTGTACTGTTGGTCCACAGTAAAGTGATAGAATTGTCCGTTGTACAGTTCGAGGATGAAGTAGCGATTTCACACGAGTTTTAGAAACCTTCTAGCTAGATTTTGGCGGAGTCCGAAAATACGAGAAACTAAGGTAATTGAGTTACCTTCCTAGTGGAAAACAATCAGATTAATCAGGATTGAAACGAGTGAGATATGGCCGAGCGAGCAGGCAAGGGTCAGAGGACCAGGATCCTAAAAAGGTAGGATCCGGTCAATCGAATTATGTACCGGTCGATTGGGTGTCCATAGGGTAAACTCAAAATGAGCAACCACTCATACCGATTGGTTTACTGGTCAACCAGGCGGGATTTCATCGTCCAGTATGCATCCGGTTGATTGAGGATTGAGTTGGCTGAGGAACCAATCAACCGATTGGCCAAAAATGAGGGTTTTAAGTAGAATCCGGGCTCATCTACCTTGTTTGAAAATTTTAGAAATCCAAAGAGAAGGGATTGAAGGCTAAGACATGAGGATTCATGCTTCGGATCGAGGATCAAGAGCCCTTGGGTCGATGCGGATCAAGGGGAACCAAGGGAAAGTGCTTGAGTTAGGGTTTGAGTTCGGAAAAGTAAACCCTAAACCCTTTTTTGATTCTTTGGGTGTTTTTGGCATGATTTGTATGGTTAGAATTTAGGAAGTTCCCAAGGAATCGTTATCCCCTCCAATTCGCTGCCCCTCCAATTCCTCATATGAGGGTAGAAATGACCATCCTACCCCTACCCAAAAACACTGCCCAAGGTGGGGTCTACTCCCCCCTATTAGAGGAATTGGAGGTGCCCGCGAATTGGAGGTGATAATTATTCGTTCCCATGTAGCATTTTTAATGTATTAAAGTAATTTAAAGTGAAAGAGATAGGGATCCAATTGAGTTTTTGAGGAAAGAGTGGCTGAAATGCCATTCCCAAATGGATTTCCCTGAAACCGTCCAATCTAGTTGTCGACCAGTTGTGCCTAAAGGGGTCAACCGATACATCATCCAATTGATCAAAGAGGTCTATTATTGAGGGGATGCTAAGTGTGAATGGTAAGGGATTTTACCTACTATTCTAAGAGTACATAGAGAAGAATCTAATATGTATGAAATGTAATGTAGGGATCCATTGATTGAGTAAATTGGAGTAGAGAGGAGAGAATTGATTTCAGTGTGTTGGTCTTACAATTTTACTGGCGTTTTATATCCTCACCCTAAGGTAACAAAGTCATACTCTGAATAGGAAGGAAGAGAGGGAGGTGAACGGAGGGGGGGGGGGGGAGAGAGAGAGAGAGAGTCACTTAAAGTGACCGGCCCTCTCTCCCTCTTCTCGTGGATTGGGATGGATGCCACTAGTGGGTGCCATGGATCGGGTCCTGGTTCCGTTTTATAGGGTCAAAGATATTAATCATTCAGTTCAACTTCCAAGGTCATAATTTTTTTTGGAAGGATGGACTTACAGAAACTATAATACCTTTTCAAAACGATAGCCAGTGTGTTACGTGCTTAGGTGGGTGCTTAGGTGGCATGTGGGATAATTTATTTATTATTATATTTTATTTGTTTAGTAGTAGTAGAGGTGGGTTGAGTCGTGGAGTGATGGAGTGGTGGTAGAAGTTATGAGATGAGTTTAGAAGTTATAAGTGTATGTATGTGAGGGTAGGATAACTACTTGAGATTAGGATAGTGGGATTAGGATAACTACTTGGTTGTAACGGTTGCTATGCAACCTATTTAATCTCCTTTTGAATATTAAAAGGCAGCTAATTACGTGATTATATCTAACTTCTCTTGTGAGAAAGAGGTTTGGCACCTCCTAATCACCTATTCGCTCCTTATTCATCTCTTATTATCTATTTCTTCTCACCTTCTTCTCATCTTCAAGATAGCTTAGCGAGGAAAACTCTCGCACATACCAAATTGGTATCAAAGCCTGGGAATGGAGCAACGAGTGGAGAAACTCGAAGAGGACGTAAGTACACTCAATGATGGGCAGCAAAGAAATCTTGACCAAACTTGATGGGCAACAACAGCTCACCAAGCTCAAGAGATGTTTGAAAGATTGATTTCACCATCGCCTCTTCAAACGGAACCGAGGTAGGGGAGACGTCACGCATCCCAATGCCCAATCTAGGAGGAACTCGATTTTCCCTTCTCACCCCACCGCACGTGCTACTACCTCGCAGCAGCTCATTTACTCCAAGGTTAGTCAAATTGACTTTCCGTTACAAACGGAGAGGAAGATACGACAAGTTGGACTTGTAGAGCGGAGCAGCTTTTTCAACTTCCACCAAACACCCGAGGAGGAGAGGTGGCATTAGCTTCTTTCCACTTGGAAGGAGACGCACGATGTGGATCCGTATTTAAGCAAGATCAAAGAATGCCGGATTGGCGCACCTTTGTGATGGATTGCATTCTAGATTCGGACCGACCCCTTTCAAGATTTCTTTGGGGAGCTCGCTAAGCTGCAGCAGAACTTGGTACTGTGCACGAGACTATCAATCTCGCTTGAAAAACTCCTCTCCAAGGTGGGGCATCTTCCACCACACCGCAAGTGAGTTTTTTTGTAAGTGGACTAAACAACCAAGTCAAGGCCGACGCCCTTGCTAGCCGCCCCACAACCTTATCTCAGCCTATTGGATTGGCTCGATTGTATGAGGCCCGTGACCAATCACTTGCGAGAAAAAGCATTCCCCGACATTGAACCTCTTCCCGCTCGTTTAATCTCACCAACAGAGATGCGAAGAAAGGCGGGCTAAGGGACTTTGTTACAACCGTAATGAACGGTTCGTGGCCAGACATCGATGCAAAAATTGTTCTTGCTCAAGGTTGTTATGAGGAAGAGGACGCCACGTGGGAAGAAACCGATGCAAGGCAACACCAACTTTTTAACTTGGTCTTGAGGACAAGACCAGAAATTAAGAGGGAGGAGTTGTTACGTGCTTAGGTGGGTGCTTAGGTGGCATGTGGGATAATTTATTTATTATTATATTTTATTGTTTAGTAGTAGTAGAGGTGGGTTGAGTCGTGGAGTGATGGAGTGGTGGTAGAAGTTATGAGATGAGTTTAGAAGTTATAAGTGTATGTATGTGAGGGTAGGATAACTACTTGGTTGTAACGGTTGCTATGCAACCTATTTAATCTCCTTTTGAATATTAAAAGGCAGCTAATTACGTGATTATATCTAACTTCTCTTGTGAGAAAGAGGTTTGGCACCTCCTAATCAGCCTATTCGTTCCTTATTCATCTCTTATTATCTATTTCTTCTCACCTTCTTCTCATCTTCAAGATAGTGAAGCGAGGGAAAACTCTGCACATACCACAGTGCTCTGTAGGCTTTGATGTTTTGGAGACAAATTCGCAATATAAATGGTGTACGTAGCCTCCGAAATTTTGTGCACGATTTTCAAGATATTAGTTTCTATTTTATTTTTCTATATTATTTCGTGTTTCGTGTTTTACATAGATTTCCTTTTTCTCTTTAATCCAACCTTATATAAGGGTGATTTTAGATGAAATAAAATCATTTGAAAGTTTTGAAGCCAATCAGTTTATCTCACGTTGGAATTAAGTTTTCTATTACCTTGATGATTCGAGGATCGTGAGCGCTAGAACAAGATCTGGCCCCGATTCTTCCTACTGCATCACGCAAGCAACGGATAGTTGTCAAATATCTGCTGGACTGGTGATACAAGTGGGGATTGGCTCTCCTGATCAGATCCCCATTTTAAAACCTTACAACCCATCCGATACTGAAACTTGAAGCTTCAAAAATAGTGGTCTTTTAGCTGGGTTCTTTGGCCTTTGAAATGGACTCTGACTCATACAAGATAACCACTACTTTAAAGAGCCACTTGACAGGGCAGTAGATTGAGATTCTATGTCCGAATCATAAATGCTTAGACAAAGAATTGATCCAAATATCATCATATTACATTGATAAAAAATCTTGTAGATTCATGAGTTCAAAATTTTAAAGATTCCTTAAAAGAGTGGTTTCCACTTTCCTGCAGAGGTTTGAAGCCATGGCTGTGGACCACTGGACCTTGAGTCCATCTGGGTCTGGATCTGGATCTGGATCATCAATTCACCACACTCTTGAGACTTGAGAGTAATACAACTGAAGCCCGTAGCAAACTTAAAGGCATGGCCCGCATGGGTATGGGTGGCAGATGTTGATTATCCATATCGATATGATACGGGAATCGAGACGGATCGGCCATTACGGGTTTAAATTAAAAAATGATTCATTTTTTTTTTTTGATAATACCGGAATACCGATATTTTTTTTTTTTTACCTTTGACCCATGGTTTGAGGTATCGATATCGATGAAACTAGGCCTGTAAATGGATTGGATTCGGCTCAAATATGGATTGAATGTGATCGGATCCGGATAGATTCGGATGCAGATCGAATTCGAATTTTTGATCATCTCTTTACATCTCAGCCTTGTGGAACTCGAACCTTCCTCCCCCTAACAGAAACGATTCACTCTCAATCCGTATCTCTTAGATCATGATTCTCTTTTCCTCGTATTCTAGAAATTGTTGAATCTTCAAAAACCCTCGAAATCATTATTTACTTAATTTTTTATTACTAAGTATTCAGATTTTTTTTTGGATATCTCTAAACGAATACAGATGTCCCTAAACAGATACAGATGTGGATCGAATTCGAATTTTTTGTTACCCATTTACAGCCTTAGGTGAAACAATATGGACCAAGGGTAAACATTAATAAGGGTGTCAATCAGTTGGTTTGGAGTTTGTTTCAATGTGAAAATGACTGAGCCTAAAACATGATCCAATAAAGGTGCATTAGTTTGGGCTTGGTCATGTATCGGTTTACTATCGAGTTGGTTTCAGCTTGTCAAAAAAAAAAATGTATTTTTTTAATGAATTTCGGGTTGATATCAATTTCTTATTAGGTTATATTGGTTTTGGCTCGATTTTTTAAGTTCTATTTGATGATTTATCAGTTTTAATACAATCTGGTTTGGTTGTGGTGTCACAAAACCTCAATCGAAAACATGATCCAATAGGTGTATATTGGTTTGGATCAATTTAGTTTCAATTCGGGCTAGGGTTTGACACCATTAGAAACTAAACAGTTTTATAAATAATAAAAAAAACCTCAATTTTTTAAAGAAAATCTGAGGTAAACTTATCCGATACGATCAATATGTATCGGTTTTGATTCTAACCATGCCAGAAAGATCCTCAACACGTGAAGGAAAAAAAAAGGATAATTTGGTAATTTCCTCCCGGCCAGTTGTCATTCCTTTCTGGTTACGTTAAACCTGCCAGCATATGCTTATACAGTTCTGATCACTGAGTTATGGACCTCTCTCCCATTTATTAGAAGATGGATGGAATCCAACTGTAATACTTACTGTATATAGATTCTGTGAGCGAGCGAGCGCGCGCGAGAGAGAGACAGAGATGTTGCAGCTCCGCCGCCTAATGGTTGGGACATCTGAGCAATGGACGTTTGAGAGGCTGCTTTGTTATGGGTATGTCACTATGTCTAGTCAACTTCACTCTCTCTCTCTCTCTCACAGAACCTTTTTGTGTTTTCAAAATCCTACTCAAAACCCAAACCCTCCCTCCCAACCCAATGAGCACAGCATTGACCACCCATTACTTACTCTGCATATACCCATAAGCCAATAAGCCAGAGCCCATTTTCCTTCTCTCTCTGAGTCTCTGGTGCTGGCATTAATGGTTTCATGGTACAATTAAAGATAAAAGAGAAGGAAAAAAGCAAATCCCCCATTTCCCCTTGCTTTCTCCTTTCCTTCCATTTTTGTCATATGGGTTAGTAATTTCCTTTTCTTTCTCTTGGAAACCTAACTTTCTAAGCCTAAGAATCGTTCCCTTCCACTATTAATAATTGTTGTGTAGTTAATAAACCCTTACCCACCTCGCGTGCTCTCTCCTTCTCTCTACTTTTCATGCACATTGATTGATCGATTCAATGCCAATGCCGTTTTGGTAACTCACTGCATCTTCTGCTATCGGTCCTTCTACTAGCTATTTCTTCTCCAATCGCAATCTGTTTCAGTCCAGAATCAATCTCTCTCTCTCTCTCCTCATCTACCTGGTTTTTTATCTTATCTTCTTCCATCTGTCATAATCTCTTGTCTCTACCATGTACCCTCTTCATATTAAATAGGATTCTTCTTCTTCTTACCAAAAAAAACTAGTTTGGAAGTTGGAATCATTTTGCTTCAAAATTCAATCTTTCAAGAATAGGGTAGTTGCAACTAAAGTTGATTGTATACCTTTCAAGGTCCCTTAACTTCAAACTTGGAAGTGTCTCTGATAAGGATACTTTAAAAGAGAACTGAGAACTGCCTCTCATATAACCATTAACTCTCAACAGAAGCTTTAAATTTCCATGCAATATAGACTTGATCTAGAGTATTTACAGACATTAAATTGTTCATCACTGCATTTGGATCTCATAAAAAGATTTGTAAAGTATTCTCTGGTTGGAATATATTTGTCATATCATTACTAACCTTGGTTGGGCTTAGTGTCTCCCCCATGGCAGACACATTTTGAACAAGTATAACAAAGATAAGATTTTTGAGGACTCATCTTTTATATTCATCTAGATCTTGTCTTCAAATCTTTTATCATTTGGATTTTCTTGTTCTATGGTTTCTTTCCCCACCATAAGATTTACCAGTCAGAGAACAGAATGTCTACTGCTGTTGAATCTTCTACATTATTTGCTTATTCTTCTTGAGAGAAATTGAAGGAATATAGACTATTTACTCCCTGACACTCATTCATAGGAACAAATGGTATAATGTATGATCAAGCATATATATATATATATATATATATATATAACCAATTGATGAATTCCCTTATAATATAATGATCCATTTTGCAATTGACTTATTCATAGGTAACTAGGTAAGGGAAGATACTTGGAGCATTTGAAATCTTGAATGTGCACTCTTGAAAATTTCCCGATCCTCAGACTGCATAGTGATGCCTTAATACCCTAGATAACATCAACAGATATAATTTTCTTCTCATACATGGGCTATGATAAAAATTCCTGTGTCATCTCCTTTTCAACACTATCAGACATGGAAGCATACAATTCAACACCAATCAATTTTTCAGCAACTACTGGTGATTTTGATCCTGAAAATATTTCGATGAAGATAAATACATAGTTTCTGTGACAAAAAAGGAGTTCAATTCCAAATTCCTCTCTGTACATTTTTATTCAATGTAAAATCCCAGAGACTCCTCTACATCTTCTGAGACCAAAACAAAAAACTTGGTACAAAAAAGAATATCTTCCGATACAGGTTTATCCTCCGGCAAATTCATTTACAAATGGGCTTTCGCATTTTCAGGTTATGAAGTTAATCTATACCTTTGCCAAAACATATTACATACTAGAATAATATATAGAGGGAGTGAAGGAGAGAAATGCAATGGCAAATTGTCCAGCATGCAACTCTGGCAGCCACAGCTGATCTTCTAAGGGCCCATGTCAACATTTTGGCGGTGAGCTGATTGTCACTGAGACTGACTATACATTGACCAGCAAGCACAAGCATTTGGCATAACCTTGGCTGGCAAAATAAGGCATCAAACCACTACAGATGCAAAGTTCACAGCGCCTTTCATCCAACTCTTTCAGGTGTCTTCTGTAAATATTTTGAATATAAAATCACGGAAGCGTTTAGAATATTGCCGTGGATCGACAGCTGATATTGAGGTTGGATCATACTGGATGGACTTGTACGCATGCTCAAGCTTCTTGCTGATATCATAGTCTTGTAGTATATCAATGATACCAAAGTACAAGATCACATCAAAGAACTCTCCTGTTGGCTCTCCAACCAGCTGAGTTTCAAAGTCATTTCTTCTAACAGTCTGTTCAACCCTTGCTGGCATGTTCACACCCAATCTGATTGTTGCCCACCTGAAGTACTCAATATAAATATACATTTTAAAAGGAGTAACTCCCCCCCTCCCCAACAACACAAATACAAAGGAAAGAAAGAAATAAGTGGTTTGGACTAAATAAAAGTCTTATAAAAATAAATTGTACCGGCTGGGATCAAGAAGAAGCTGATCCATGTCTACTCTTGAAAGACGAGGGCCTCCAGACTCGCCATCAAGGTCACCATTACCTGTAAGAAAAGGTCAAAACATTTCTCCTCTGTTGGGAAGAAGATTGAACTGGTATTTAGGGCAATAATATTGGATAGGATAAGAAATATAACCAATAGGGGTTCGAACTCCAGAGAGACGACCCTCATTTGCTTGGTCCATAGTGTATGATGTTGTATCTCTGAAGTGAAGACCCACCAAGAGACTGTAATCCATAATTCTTTCTTGTTCAAGAAACTCACAGTCCCGATCCACTTGCCTGCAAAAGGATCGGTAAGGTGGGATTGTAAATGATCATTGAAAGACAAAATATTATGGGATTGTAAATGTAAGGTGGTTCTGAATTCACCTGTAAAGTTCTTGGTACCATGCTTTCTGAAGTCGAAATATAAAGTTAAGATCCAGGTCCTTGAGAGTTGTATTCCCATCAATCTCTGCCTCAGGTTTATCTGTTATACGGCCATGGGAGGAGCCTTTCAAGTCAAAGCGCCTGTGAATGAGGTACTCAGAACAGAACAGATTTCCCATTATAACGAAGCGAACCTGGTTCATTAGCCATTCGTATGCTTACAAGACAAATTCCAAATCTCAGGCAAATAACAGGACACAAAGCCAGGATTTGTTATCCATGTTCTTACCTTCTTCTGCGTAGCACCAGTTAATTTTACACAATGCAAACCAAAAAATTTGGTAACTAAAGTATTTTCAAAAGCCCGAACATGATTATAGTAGGCTGGAAGCATCCTTACAAGCACCTGTAGCATAATAGTGAATGAAACAGCAGCCTAAGTTCAGTGCAAAGTTAGAAGCAAGAAACATGACACAAAATGGAGACCTCACCTTTACTTCTGACTTCTTCATTGTCTTTATCATGTAGCGGTCATCATGGGTCAAATAGAAGAAGCTTCCACTTTTACCAGGAGAAGAGAGCTCCCGGAGTGCATCATTTCCACATATAGACAACATGTAATCAGCTGCATCCACCTTGAACAACTTCCGGAGAGTCCTAAACACAAATAATTATAAAACTTAAAAATTTATGGCAATAAAATCAAACTGAAGTCTCTACATCTAAAAGAAGATCAAATAGTCCCAACAAGAAATATAAATCTCCAGGCCTACCGGAAAACCAAGGGGCAATAATCCTTCCATTTGAATTCACATGATTGGTGTGGTGGAGTATGTTTGCTTCCCTCAGGAGGAAACTTTGTCCAGACTTTTTCCTTGGGGTCAAATGCTGAAGACCTCAGATCAAGGGATGTTGCTGGTGCAGGTTTTCCCACGGAATGCCTGTTCAATCTCATTACATTTTAACACACAGTGATGAAAGCAAGCACAGGCATCAGATATAAACAAATACTATCATTAGAGCTGAAAGTGCAAGAAAGCTCTAGAATTCTTCTTTAAGCAAATTCCCATCCCACCTCCCCCCAAAAAGAAAAAAACAATATCTGTTTTTTTCCAAATGGAACTGGTAAATCCATCAGACTTATTAACAACTTAATCATTAACACCTCACAAGAACTTGGATTAAAACAGCCTGAGATTGAGAATTTCATGAATGGTTTAGGTTTGATAAGTAATATACTGCTTGGACCTATTAGCAGATTAGAAAAGAGGCTCGAGTAGAAAGAATTAGGACCCCAAACTATAATATTGAAGAGCATAAATGCTGGATTTTTTTATTTTTCTCAAAACTCCAACCAAATTCATTGATGGGAAGGCTGGCCATACAGGAAAACCTCCAAAATTTCAGTTATACGTTCTGAAATGTTATTTTCAAAACAGAGAACTAGAAGCTTGAAGAAAATATAGCTTACCCTTGTAAGTTCTTGTGACATTATTTCCCGACAGGAAGGAAGAGGAAGAATATAAAACTAAACTGTTCCAAAGTAAAATGATCATAATCTTTTCCAAAAGCTGACAAAGTAAACAATAAAACATTGTACTTATGAAAACACTCTCTTTGATTAGCAAATGAAAGGAAACAAGGAAAAGAAGGGAAAAGAAGGGGGGTGTGGAAGAAGGATAAGCCGAGGCATTGGATTGTTGGCTTGTGTCCAAGCCAATGAATACTTCTAATCCCTACTTTTAGGAAGAAAACATCAGGAAGAAAAGAAAGGGGTGGGATAATAAAAGAGATATGGATTAGACTTCACAGCATCTAAGTTCATCCACTAACCGAAGAATTATATGATTCATAGGAAAGAAAAAGAACATCAGATTGATGACATGTATTTAATCATTGAGTTTGGGAACAGGGGAAGGAATTCACTGAATAGTTCCAGGTCTTTACTCTATTGTTCACAGTAGGACTTTTAGAATTCCGCAGGCCCCAGAATTATATATTATTAGGCAAACAAACTGAACCATTTGGTTAGCTGATAAGAAAAGAAATTTTATTGATGAATAGATTTCAGCTATTCCATCAACCTCCACTCAAAATCCTCTTTACAAATGCCCGAAACCCACTAACTGTCCTAAAACAACTGGAAAAGGGAAAGACAAACAAAATCAAAGCCTATCATATAACAAAATGTATTAAAAAAGGATGAATAAAAGAAGAGAAGTGGAAGAAGACAAATAACAGAACAGGGAACAGAGGTTTTACAAAAAGGAAAAAGAAAAGGTGTTATTGGATCAGTAATACCTGATCCCCAACTGCAGATTGAGCATGAGCTCATAGTTCTTATGCCCCTTGGAAATTGTCACACCCTGTTTCTTCATTTCCCTTGGTAGCAACTTCAGAGGTTGTAGTCTTGTTCCTCTGGTCTCTGCATCTTCAAGCTGGAGAGCCCCCAACCCATCCTCCACTTCTCTCCCTCCCATCTTATTTGCATCAACAATATCACAAGTAATGTCCCCATCTGATTCCCAGATACAGAACCTATCAAGCCTCTTATCGCTGCCAACATTAATGATCCTTCCATCGACCGACATCCTCCTTGGCTTGCCACTGGCATCCATGCCAGACCAATTCAACATCTTTTGAGACGGCAAAATCGAGACCACCTCACCAGGACAAATCTTACAATCCTTCAAACCAACAGAGAAAACTTCCTGAGGATCCCAATCCATATTGCCGGGAGGCGAGGCAGTGGCGGTGGAAGGATAATAAGTTCCACTCTGTTCTTTGGGGTCCTTACTCCAGGTACCCACATAGAAGCTCCCATCAGCCCACCTAAAGGTGCCATTCCCTCTAGGCAACCCATCTTCCCAAAACCCATCATATCGATTCCCAGAAACCCAAATCAGAGTTCCATTGCCATTAAAGACACCAATCTTCCACTGCCCAATGTAATGGTTGCCGTTCTTCCACTGATACCTGCCATGGCCATCTTGCTGGCCACGGCGCCACTCACCCTCATAGTAATCTCCATTGGCGTAATGCTTGGTGCCTTGGCCATGCTTGAGGTTCATGACCCATGAGCCTCTATAGGTATCGCCGTTTGAACCCGTATAGGTGCCTTTGCCGTCCATGTAACCGCCCTTGAATTCTCCTTCATAAGTAGCCCCTGAAGGCCAACTGAATTTGCCTCTCCCCATGGTTTTGCCTCTGAACCATTCGCCAACATACATACAACCATCGGTCCATAAGTACTTGCCATTGCCGTGAGGAAGGTTGTCAGACCATTGGCCTGTGTAAAAGTCGCCATGGGCGAAGACTCGCTCTGTGTGGTAGACCTGGCCAGTGCCGGCAGCCCCAACAGCACCGCCATCTTCGTCGTCATCAACATGGGCTACTGGCATTGTTGTGAAAAAGCTCGTTCCTCGCCTTCTCACAGCCGCTTGTGATTTCCTAACCGTTGCTTCCCAGGCCTTGGTTGCGCCACCGCCTTCTTTGCTCATTTTTACGAATACCCACTTCCCTTTCTCTTCTCACATTGTCATTTCAGTCACCGAATCTCCTATCCGATCACCCACCTCGAATGCAGCAGCAAATCCGTAGACGACATCTGAGGAGAAAACCCAATTCAGAGAGATATTCAAACAATGTGACATTCATGAAAAAGCCAAACTATGCACTGAATCTCTCCCTCTCCCTCTGTTTTCTATGGATGTCGTTTTAGTGTTTCATTCTGCGTTTGCTCTGCAAATTGGGTCTTTCAAATTTTTTGGTTTTTCACAAAATCTCTGTTATTTTGATCAACGAGAAAGCAAAAAGTGCAATGGAACCAAGGAATGGCTTTTTCTTTTCGAACCAATGGACAAACAAACGTTTGTGAATGATTTTTCCCCCTTTTTTCCTTTTTTTTGGCTTCAAAGCTTCAACGCCGGGTTCATCTCCTACAACGATTGTCAACCTACCATGTGGATTGTGGAGGGACAATCAAAACGGTTAAGTGCGTAAATAGAGTTTGCCATTTTAAGCGTTTGGAAAGAGAAAGACAGAAGAGAAAAAAATCAGAGAGAGAAAGAGAGAGAGAAATCGATATTTCAAGCTTTTAAATGAAATAACAAGTCTGCCACTAAGTGGTGGGGGAGAGTTTTGGAGGATTATTTAATTTGTTTATGGGTTTTATGGTTATTAACTAATTGTAAACCGCGTTCCTCGGTTAGGTCGTGCCGGGCTGCTCTGTTTTGTGTAGGATGAGGGGCCCTTGAGATTAGGGTTTTGTTTGACCTTGTCCGAACAAGAGGAGAGATGTTTTGGTTGGAGGGAACAAACGGTTATTTTTCTTCTAATGATTGGGATAATGAGATCTGTTATTGTAACAAAATAGGATTACTTATCTTTAACTAAGAAGTTAAAAAAGGTTATCGTTTTAGGTTATTCGTAGTAAGGTTCTAAAATTCGAGTTTCGATCAGCTAAAAAATGAGTTCGTTTCAATCGAAACTTGGGATTTTTTTCAAGTTAACTCGAACCTTGGTTTCGAGACCCAGAAGTTGTTTTTTTGCCCTGATTCTTGTTTTGTTGTTTATTTTTTATATTTTAAACCCATTTCATGCATTAGTTTCACATAGAGAATACTAAAAATATTACTTACGGTTTTGATCCAAGTTTGATACTGTATATTGTTCTTGGACATGGTATCAAACAAGGTTTGATCGGAACATAACTCCTTCAATATAAATGAGATTTAAGCAATCTTAGATTTGTCAAAAAATTTTGTTTTGATAGCTTTTCAATAAGTCCCAAATTGCTTAAATCTGATTTATATTGAAGGAGTTATGTATTGATCAAACTTAATTTGGTGTGCACGAATGCTGTCAAAATCACTCTGAATGAAAATATTTTTTTGGACATCAATACAAATGAATATTTTACCGCACATTTGGTTTTTAGCAATGTTTTACCATATTAAGATTTATGAAATTTTTAGATTTGAGAAAAACCCTAGTATTAGAAAGTTGAAAATTGCACCTACCATCGAAAATCCCATTTTTGTTCTTGAACTGGGGGGTTGACTTTTTTTTCTTTTGAAATTTGATTTTTTTAACTATTTTTATTGGATTCAAATAGGGGGTATTTGCTTATTTATGAATACTATCTTAAGTAAACAAATACAAAATTATTAGGCATAACCAAGTGTCTGCCCTGGTTTCTAACAGTTTCTGAAATAAATACTTGTCTGTCCTAGTTTCGAGTTAAGTTTCCCCTAGTTTCGATGGGCATATGTGTCGAAACCACCAAAATATGGTCGACACTAGTCGAAACCCGGTCGAATCCAGGGATTTTATAAAATCCCCCTTCAACTTGTCTCGAAAACCTGGGAAACCGAGTTAACTCGGTGGCTTCGACAAGTTTCGATCGAGTTTTTGTTCCATGATTGGTAGGATTGGGTCGGGTCGGGTCATAATATGGTCTATGGAGATGTGATGTATAAGAGAACTCTAACTCAGAAGAACATATCACCAATAATATAAAGAAAGCGAAAAGGTTGCGCACATCGCCCGTTGTCTCGCTCTCTTCTCCTCTTTGAATCACCTGCCCCTCCAGTATGATGCCTTGTTTTGCACCCCCATTGGTGTCATTCACTAGCTTACCACATGCGGGCAGTTGTCTATCCCTCTCTCATAAACAAAATTGGGAATGTGTTCTCGATCTTGGAGTGTGGCGCAGGGGCCAATGGGAGCATGCAAAAGCATGAACATAAGCTGGATTTCTACCTTTCATGGGGGGTGGGGCGGTCATTTTGCCTCATCCTGTGTCTAAGTGTAGGGGCCACATTCCCGGACAATCTCCTTTTAAAAATTATAGAATAGTTATAAGACCATCAATGATGTCTGAAACTAAATGTCGGCACTGAAAATGTAACTAACAAACAAATATAGTGTAACTGAAATGAGAACGTTGAGATGAATGAATGATAAAACTAAAAATGATAAAATAAAAAAATGAATAAATTAAAGCTAATTTAGGAAACTCCAATACATGTTGGCAATGATATATACAACAGAGGCCTTTAAATGCTCCAGTATAAAGGGGTGAGTTGATTCCAATTGGAGGAGCTAAAAGAAGCTAGGGGTAAGCCTAAAAATGAATCTACGAACGTAAATTCTCCTCAGCTGCCTCTATCCTCCTTATAGAGTTTTCGGTCTTCAGACTCACCTACCTGCCTCCAAGCTCTCTCAAACTAATCAGACAAATGTTCCACCTTTGCCTGCCCGCGCTTGAGCTCTTTCTCAAGCTCTACTATCTTCCACGAGGCTTTCTTCAAATTCTCATAGAGCAACGCTATACGAGACTTATCTCGGGTTACCACTTCTGTTAGCATTTGAGCCGAATGCCTCTTCCCAGCAAGAAATTGTCGAATTGATCCTGTAATGCAGCTTCATTGGAAGCTACGAATCGAGAGAATCGAAATCATGTTCCCTAGGAGTTGATCAATTGAACAAGAAAAATCAAAATTGCTACGGAAACTCCAATTGAGAGTTTCAAATACTCAACTGAGTAATTTCATTAAACTTCATAACATACCTTCCTCCCTTCATGGATCATTACATATAGGCTGAGTACATTTAAGGAAAAAGAAAAAATAAGAATCCTATCTTCATCAGCGCAATGTACTGTCAATTAGAAAATAAGAATCCAATCTTCCCTTCAATCAACCCAATATACTCTCAATTAGAATCCAATTTTTTCTATCAATCAGGTCTTTTCTTCAATCAACCCAATATACTCTCAATCAGAATCCAATCTTATATATCCACCAGCCCCATATATTAGTTAGCTGATTGATCCTTTATTTTTTTTAGAAATATTTTATTTAGAAGCTGAGATGATTCCCAAATTAGTCCAAATCTTCCCTCTTTAGGTGCAACTTCTTTCCTTAAAAATATTGGGATGATAAGGAGTGGACGGACTATCCCTACAGGGGTTGGCCATGCCTGGCATGCCTCTCCTTGACCCGAGCCGACCTATGAAGAACCTTAGGGTGTGAGGTGGTGGCTTCCACTTTGTAAGCTTCATGGTCCAGGTCCAAGGCTGCATCATTCCCTCCTGGTTTAAAAGAATTCATCCTCGAATTCTTGCTCTGATCAATGATGGTTGTTGCTCACTGGGATCAAATGGAAATCAAGCAAAGTTATTGGTGATATCTCCAATTGAATATAACAGAATTTGCAACTCGACTTCAAATTTGATGACGATAGCAATTGATGTATTCACAGCTCGAATAAATGAGGAATTAAAATATGGCTTATTGGTGATGCTTATACCTTGAACAAATTAAAGTAGAGATGGGAAAGAAATAATAGTCAAATACGGATCATCATACATACTGACAATGTTGATCCAATTGAACGTGTCCCTATCAATCTTTTTTGCTACATCGTCAGCAAATAAGTAAAGAATGTTTTGCACTTGCAACAGCTCCAAATATGGATCTTGATATGGTGCCATGTTCATCATTTCCTTCATGAAGAAATCTTCAGAAATAGGAACAGGTATGCACGATGGAACCAAATCAAAGACTTGAGAGGTGATCTCCTCGATGGGAAGATCGGTGCTTGTTTGGACTACTTGGTTGTAAGGAAA
Organism: Telopea speciosissima; assembly: GCF_018873765.1. NCBI lineage: Eukaryota > Viridiplantae > Streptophyta > Magnoliopsida > Proteales > Proteaceae > Telopea > Telopea speciosissima. Next base: position 13,088,252 of record NC_057925.1, on the reverse strand, counting down.
ACAATTGCTTACATTTAATGATGTTGTCTAACTGTGTAGTGCTTCTAAAATAGAATCAGGTTCAAGGTTTTCAAAACCGCCATGTTCGTCGATGTACTCATCCTAGTACTTGTCAAACTTGGGAGGGTCTCTCAAATCAACCTGAGTGACTAATCAATCGCCTTCAACATCAAGTTGTGAAGCCGAACTAGTAGTTTCCAGTTCATTGTCATTGAAGCTCATATCCTATATTGGTAGAGTCCAATTGGGATAACTATGTCAATAAGTACTCCTCATTCGAACAGATTTTTGACTCTTTGAAGACAAAGAGTAAGCAGTGGATGTCTCCTCATTCGGAATTGGACGTTGCGAAGCTTTCCCCAACACTTCATTCTTGAGACGCAGGTTAGCAATTTCTTGCTAAAGACGCAAGTTTTCTTCTCTTGCATTGATATCCTCGACTGGGACTGTATGGGTGGCTCGTTGGCGCCCCATTATAGTATTTCGCTCTTGCAATCCTAGGCTCTGATAACCAAATAATGCAGCCTCATTGGAAGCTATGAATTAGGAGAGTTGAAATCACGTTCCCTACGTGACCAGGAGTTGATCAATCGAACAAGAAAAATCAAAATTGCAACGAAAACTCCAACTGAGAGTTCCAAATACTCAACTGAGTAATTTCATTAAACTTCATAGCATATCTTCCTCCCTTCTTGGAGGATTACATATAAGGAAAAAGAAAAATAAAGAATCCAATCTTCAATCAGCCCAATATACTCACAATCAGAAAATAAGAATCCAATCTTCTCTTCAATCAACCCAATATACTCTATCAATCAAATCTTCTTTTCAATCAACCCAATATACTCTCAATCAGAATCCAATCTTATCTATCCATCAGCCCAATATACTCTCAATCAGCCCCATATATTAGTTAGCTGATTGATCCTTTATTTATTTTAGAAATATTTTATTAAGAAGCTGAGATAATTCCCAAATCAGTCCAAATCTTCCCTCTTTAGGTGCAACTTCTTTCCTTAAAAATATTGAGATGATAAGGAGTGGACGGGCTATCCCTACAGGGGTTGGCCATGCCTGGCAGGCCTCTCCTTGACCCGAGCCGACCTATGAAGAACCTTAGGGTGTGAGGTGGTGGCTTCCACTTTGTCAGCTTCATGGTCCAGGTCCAGAGCTGCATCATTAGATGATGCAGGGGGTGCTTGGGTTCAGTTGCTCTTCTAGGTTACTGAAAACCAAAATGAGTTGCAATTCTTCAAGATTGCATTAATAGAGTCCAAGACTCAACCGTTCATTTCATTTCAAAAATTCTGTCCATTACAATCAAGAGACTTAGGCTATCTTTGGTATCATTTTTCTTTTTTATTTTATCCAATTTAACATAAATCATTAATGAAAACCATTTTTGATCAAAACATAAAAATGGTTTGGTAACCAATAGACATAAAATGGTTTTTTTGAAAGAAATTGGTTTGGTATCCCTATGTACAAAATGGTTTTTTGAAAAAGGGGTTAAGAGATGTTCCCTTCACCCACCTTCTTTATAACTCCTTCAGCTTCCCAAGCCCTTTGAGTTAAATTGCAAAGCATAAAAATCATATTCACGGATGAATGGATCAGAGATGGATTTGTACAGTAGAACATTGATAATGGAGTGAATAGAGACCCGAGATGAGGGATTTATGGGAATGGAGTTCTGCGGTTGTGGTGTTCATCTCTCGCCCTCCCTCTAATTTTTTTTTTCTCCACTGTAAAATCACCCAACCGGTTTGTATCGCTTTTTTTATATTCAAATTTTCCACTTCCTCTTCTTCTTCTTTGACCACTGCCCCATCCATGGCTTCCAAAATTCCAATCCCAAGTCATTCGTTTTCAAGGCTGGACAAATTAGGAAGGGTCCAGATAAGAATCTTCAGAACTCAAACAAAATGTTAGATTTCTTCACGCTGTAATACTGTTTAACCCATATTGAATATAATTTCTCTCCAAATTTTTAGCTTTTTGTTTGAAAGAAAGAAAAACTTTTCTTTTCAGAACTCGTTCTTTTCTTCACTCTGGATGATGATCTGTTCCCAATTTTCAGATCGAGGTTTTCGTTGAGCATTTCTTAATGGCAAATCTGGTTTGTTTCTTAATGGCAATTCTGGTTTGTTCTCCTGGAAGCTCCATCCCAAGGAGCTTCTCATCTTCCTAATCATCTCTTCTCTGTCAATCTCTTTTTTCTTCATCAAAGTACAAGGGTCTGTTCTATATAGGAAGGGAGAGGAAATCAGATGTTGGATGGGGGCCTGAGGAAGATACTGAGACAGGAAGAGAATGAATGGGATATGGTGTGTGGGTGATACAGAGAAGGAGAGAGAGACTGAGGTTGCAGGTGCTGGAAAGAAGAAGAAATTTTCGTTTTTTTTTTTAAAGAAAGAAGATGAGGGAAGAACAAAAAGATAGAATTGAATATTAAAAAAAATAAAGAACAACAATTTCCGATTTTGTATGAGCCACATGTCAATTCATTACTGTGCAAGGAGAGTCCTCTCCCTACTCCTCGTACGAGGAGCTGAGCCGGATTGGGAGTAACAGATCTGGTCTCCGTTTTCTCTGCAACCCAGGAACGAAGGAGGAGAAGTGAAAGGGGCTAGGAAGAAGAAAATGGGAGATTGGGGGGGGTTGCAGGGGTTGAAGTGGGAGAGGAAGATAGGAGATTTGTGGGGGAGGGAGAATGAATGGAGGGTTGTAGGGGAAGGGGTGGGAAGCCGATGAGCAGGGAATGGTTGCAGGGAAGAGAGTGAGAAGAAGACGAAGAAGAATAAGATGAAGAGAGGGGGAGTGGGGCTTGAATTTCTAATAACAAAACCGAATGACATTTTTACCCCCACTTTTGTGACATATATGCACATGTTCATTAACATTGAGCAAAAAAATAGAACAAAAATAGCTTTTGGCTAAAACACAAAAATGAGTCAAGAGTCGTTTTTGGTTTTTGATTTTTTTTCAATCTTTTTTAAATAGAAACAGGCTCCATAAACGATACCAAACACAACCAAAAACGTTTTTTAAGGCAAAAATCAAAAATAAAAACTATACCAAAGATAGCCTTAGTTTAAATAAAAAGATTTCCCTCAATCCAATCTTGATTCCCCTATAATCCTATGGCCAAGATTAAAATCACATGCTAGTATTATTTTAGGAATTAGACCAATCTCAATCATCCCTTATTTAATTCCAATCATCCAAATCCTCCAATGTCTCTTTATATCCAATCCCCCTTAATTCTCTTTATTTAAATAGTTGCTCAAATTAGGGAGACTTCTCCAACGGTTCTGGGCTGGCTTGGTCAGGTCCGATTCTTCTTTTCTTCATCCTGGCCTTCCAAGATCTTCATGTAGTGATCACACATCTCGATCAAAGCAAAATGACCCTAAGAGACAAACTATACAGTATAAGGAAGCAGACAAGAACCAAAAACGAAAACCGACAAAGCAACGAGAAATTACCCAAGAATTGTATGTCAGGATCTCACCATACAGCTCTTGGTCATCCAACATTTTGAAAGATCCTCGATTCAGAGACAGCTGATCTCAACGAGGCACCTCCTCAGCATATCGAGGGCTAATCATTGCATCATCAATAGGGCTTGAAGTCTGCCTTCCTTTGGGAGAAGGGACAACCTCTAAACTTTCAGACTATGAGGCATCCCTGTTAGTAGGATCAACCCCATGAACTATAATTTCCTTAGAAGCCACAGCTCAGTAGAAGCCCTCGAGGTTTGACCTCAGGGCAAAGTCTCATCAGTAGGCCGACGAACTTGGTCTCCCATGATTGGGACACCCCCGACGTTTAGATTATCTTGATCGGCAAGTCCCTCCTCAAATGGAATCCCTTCATTCTGGCTTTCCACCTCCTTAGGCAAAGGAACAATTCTCTATTGCTTCAATGAATCATCAACCTCGAAAGAAGACGAGCCCCCTTTTCTTTATTTTGGCCACCCTCTTTGCAGCGACTTTCTTTAACTCATCCCTCGTAAGTCTCACTTAAAAAAAATCATAAGTGAACTAACATTAGCGCCTGAATAAGGGGAAGAAACACTACCACAAGTCAAATCGAGGCCCAGACTCACCCAAAATTTTGAACTCTTCAAGTCCACTATGTGCTCAAACACCGACCTCTCGATCAGTCGGGCTTCATTCTTTATGGTATACAACTTAACAATTCCACTGGTGAGAGGATTAGCTTATGATTGACCTCCTTGTACCGCCCCTTGACGTATGTTTCCACACCATGCTGAAGGGAATGGATTTCTCATTGGCAATCGAGGTTGGACGAAAATATATTTCTTCTTTCTACCCTTATTGGAAGAAGGCAAATCCTTAACCAACTCCTTCGCTACTTTAGTCCGGTGATTGATATAGTACCAATTGCTCTAAAAAATGAAAAGCTTAATAGAAGGATCAATTTTAAAGATTTTGCAGGCAATTATGAATCCCACTATAATTCTCTAAGAGTTAGGCTCTAACTAGGTCAAAGCAATGCCATACCACCTCAGCAACGAAAGGATGAATCGAAAATCTAAACTCTGATCAGAAGGCTGACTCATATAAATAGACTTCCCCTGGAGTGCTAGAACATGCTCTCTCATCAAAAGTAGGAAGTCTGAGTCTACTCGACTCGCGAATATGAAACTCAGACCAGAGGCTGTCCAACTCATTGGCACTCATCATGCTAACCACATCCCTCAATCCCTCTAGTGGGGTAGGTGGTGTCCTAGATCCGATCTTCTCCTTGCCTTTATTGGAGGGAGACGAGTGTTTGGAAGTCATCTCCAAGAGAGAAGGAAAGGCTTTGAAAAGTTTAAAAACTCGAAGAAATACAAAAGGAAGGGTGACCACAAGAAGAGAGCACTTACTAGTTGTGGTTGAAAGAAGCTGAAGAAAGAAATATGCAAAAACAGAAGGTCGAAGAAAAATCAGAGTAGGAGGTGAATCTCGTATCAAACGCTCTACGATTATCAAAGCTGTCGATTTGAGAACCTTTGAAGATAGGAGAATCACTCTAAGAATGAGACTTAATGGGTTTACATGCCAACAAATGTATGAACAACAGGAAAACCCTTGACATCTTAAGGAAATCAAACGTTCCCAAGTCATAGCACAACATATCTCAACATCAAAAAGCACCTCAAAAATGTACACAACAACAAATCAATAGCTCTAGCAGAAACCTGCCCAAAAATGCTTTTGGAAAAGAAGACTTGGAAGGACATACTTTGAAATAGAAAGAACTCTCGAACTGCGGTATTTTGGGCAATGAAAATGTCCAACTCATGCCAGAAAACATACCATATTTAGCCTCAGTCGAGAACGGTCAGACTATTCCAACATTTGAATCAACCTACTCCCACAGTCCTATACAGCCCTAAGGCAGTGTGGGGCCTGTGATACACACAAATTCCTCCCACCAACGTGTTCATGACACGTGATATGTATGACTTATAAATCACAAGAATCGTCAAGTTTCCCTACAAGAACGGAACTCTTCTCCTACCTCGCGAGAGATCCATATCAAATTCATATTTTCAATATTAAGGACTTTCTATCTGCAATACCTTTCTAGTCAGAGCACTTTCTAATCAGGAGGCCAATTTTGTGACCGGACAATCTGAGGAAATCTCACACAACGGGACTCTCCTTAGAGATTCACTTTCCATCTCCCATAAAGACTCAACTTCCTTTTAGAGATGTCTACCATACCTGGGCTTTCACCACCACCATTCTCAATGTATAATTATGTAGCTAATCATACATGTATGAATTGAATTTACTACTGGTTAGTTTTCTACATTATTGCTCTACCTGTTCACATCATTGTTGCTGAAGAAACTTACCTAACGTATTGGAGAGTCCCTCCCCCTGAGTCACCTCTGGTCCTCTCTTGTGTGTCGTATATTATCCTTGCAGGAAAGCATACTACCACATCAAAGTAGATGTAGTTTTTAAGGCAATAGTTGTAATACTTTTTCTACAAAAGAATGTTCAAATATTGGCTTGGCTATCCACTTGATCAGTGGGCCACCGAATTAGTTTATTTTAGGAGTTTTAAAATAAAATCATTTATTTCAACGGCTCATAATCATCCAACCATGGGAAAGAAATCCTCTCCAACATGCATCTGACTATTGGAGGTACTCGTGGTGTGTGCCCGAATGCTTATAGCCGTCGAATGTGCGCTAGAGAGGTTGTCGTGCTAAAGAGGATCCATGTCCCAACCATGAGTAGTTTTTTTTATCCACTTAGCTACTTGATTTTCACACATGGAATTGTTCATTTGGGCCAACCAACTTGCAATATGGCAAACAGTATGCCCAAGTTGCCTTTGTCCGAGCTTTGATCACCTCCCCTTCCTTTGTTAATGTAACTTGATAAATCACAGATATATATATATATATAAAAATATGGATAAATTACAAAAGGGAAATGGAAGATGTAACGCCCCAGTCTTGGGATAAGGGAAAGGTGGCATCCTCATGGGTGCTAACCATACGTAAGGCCATAAAAATATACCATTCAATCTTACCATTGAATTTACCATAAGGATTGACAATCCATCATTAATACCATTTTAATATGTCAAAGTATATTAAATAGTAGAAAATTTATAACTTTTTAAACACTTTCCATAAGTTCCCACTGGATGGCATTACAACTGAATATGGATACCCATCCGTGAATAATATAGATAAAATAAATAACTAAACTGTCAATGTTGCTCCTCAATCGACGTATACATCTCCTCCTGGTCTTGAGGCCTTTGTAAAAAGAATAATCCACGAGGGGTGAGCTACATAGCCCAATAAGTAAAATATACCTCAAAATAATCCCAACATCATAAAATCATTTTATTTTATTTAAAAAAAATCTCATTAAACAATCATACTCAATACAATTCATATAATCAATTATCTCACACATCAAATAACAACAATTCACATTATATCATTTGAAATTCATTTTTCCAATTTCATTATCTTTTTTTTTTTGGTAAATATGAAATTATTTATTAGCTCGTGAGTAACTTGCGAAAGAGGAGATATATGCATCGTTCAACCACGGAGTGGAATTCGGCGAAGTTGTTACACGACATAGACAAGGCCATTCGGGCTAAGGGGGCAACAACTAAGTTAGACGCTCTAGTTACATGATAGAAAAAAGGGTATGAGCTGTTTAATATCCATGAGAATAGGCCGGATCGATAAGGGAACCTCCTTGGATTGGTCTTTAATATTGGCAATCAATTCCTTTGAATCTGACTCTATTTCCAAAAATTCAAATCCATGGGATATCGCCTCTAGGAGCCCTTTTCGAATCGCCAAGGCTTCTCCAACCAAGATATTTTTGAAGGTACTTGCTTCTGATTTTGCAACCAACACAGTCTCTTCACTATCTCGGATAACAAAGCCCATGCCACTCTGCTTCTATTTCTCACTCCATGCAACATCACAGTTTAACTTCATAAAAGGTACCATTGTGGGGCTCCATTTAGATGAACGATCAGTAGGACTCTGAACAACATCTTGTTTCTTTGGGATTTTAGTGGTCTTAGTAAACTCCTTTTGAGCTTTACAAGTAGATTGAAAAACTTCCACATGGCTATACTTTCTCCTACCAAAGCATGCATCAATTCTGGCCAGCCATATAGACCACGCACTAAAGCCAAACCATCGAAGAATCTCCTTGGCTCTCTTCTTTCCAAGATCATTTAGGCTTAACCATATCCCTTAATCCACTCTTTAACAATGAGGCTACCATCAAATGGAACTCGAAAAGTGACTAGGGAACCAATCCACATTGCCTTTGCAAAGAGACAATGGAGAAGGATATGATCAATTGAATGCGAACCACTCCATTCACACAAGCTCTCCAAAGAAATGATCTAATCTTTGGTGGCGTATCACACCTCCAAACAGAATGCCAAAAACTTGGTAGAGTGGCAGCCCAGCTGTTGGATGATGATGTGGATGGAAGAGCATTGCTTTCCTTGTCACGGATATTGGATAACAGATGATACATTGACTGTTGAACATACAGTGCAGATGGCAGTGACTGTCTGTTGGTTGTCATTTGTTGTCAACACAGTGCATGTGTGTTGTTGTGGTCAACACAATGCATCTTGGTGCAATTATAACGCTCAGGCCAGTCAAGCAGCATTCTAGTTGAGTAGACATGCTTATGGCAGTGCAGGCAGTGACTGGATTGTGTCCTCACCATCCCCAGTAGTTCTTACAGTGTTCAATATGGCAGTGATATCATTACAAGGGTATGGCAGTGTATACAGAGGTCCCATAGTGTTTGGGAGTCATCCAGGGGCATTTTGGTCATTTGACAGTGTCGTGGCATGTTGGCAATGATACTGGAGCATCCGGAGATTATGTGACAGCATGAGATTGTTCATTGCAGTGTTTGGATGCCTTATACAGCCTTGGGTGAAGGCTAGGTGCATTAAGAATATTGATTTTATAGGTTTTCGCACTAACAGCGTGTTCGTCGGTATTTTTGGAGGGCATATTGATAGAACTGGGTGAAGCATTCTACATGAATATTTTAGTTCATCGAGTCTTCTTTCCATCGGTTCAAACGGTTCGTCAATCCGACGTCAAATGAGGGAGTTATGATTTTTTCCGTTTGGATGCGCAAATTAGAAGCAAATCTGGAAAGTTGGATTTCAAATTTTGCTCTCGGCCAGCAGCTTAAGATCACTTTTTGGTCTCAGGGGTTTAAATGCAAATAAATATAATTATTGTCTATGATGACATAAATAAGTGAGGTTAGAGGGGCACTTTTTGAAATTATCAAAGTTGAAGAGATTTTCAAAAAACAGGAAATCATTACTCTCCCACGTGAAGGCTGTGAATGGATGAGTTAAAAAGCTTTTCAAAAAGTCTTTGATTCCATTTAAAAGCTTTTGATTGGTTCTTCAAAAAGTACTTTGGAAACTGTGCCAATCTCTCTCTACCTTAAGAGAAGTACTTTAATCAATGCTTGATTGAAGATTCCTTTTATGTAAATTCCATTGGTCCATCTAAAAAGGGCTATTTAGTCTTTTACTTAATCTTTTGTAGAAAGAAGAGAGAAATGGTTCTTCTTCTTCTCCAAAATGAAAAAGAGGCTTCAGAATCGTGTAGAGAAAAATAGAAGAAAAAGGGAGAAGGAAAAGGAGAGGAAAAGAGAAGGAAGGAAGAAGAAAAAAAGGGGTTGCAGCCCTAAGCCCTAAGAGGTGGTTGTAGCCAAGAAGGAAGAGGGAAAAGAGAAAAGAAAAAAGAAAGAAGAAGGAGAAAGGAAGGAAGAAAGAAAGAAGAAGAGAAGAAAAAGAAGTTTGAAGCCTCATCTCAAGCCCCATCTCAGATTCGGTGGAGGAAACAAAGAAGAAAGGAAAGGGAAAAGAAAAGAAAAGAAAGAAAAGGAAGAAAACAGTGGTTTCCCACACTGCTAGGAACCACTCCAGGACTCCAGTGACAGAGCGCACTTGAAGATTCCAGTTCTCCATCAAATTGGGAGAAATTGAAGATTCCAGTGAGCCACCAGAGTTGCCAGACTCCATCACCGGACATCAGTGATCAAAGACAGTGCATGGTTGTGAGATTTTCTACACTTTATTGCCTGTTGTGTTTGATATACTGTATTTCCATTGCATATGCTAGCTAGGTTATACTGCCATAGACCTATGCTATGTGGATTTCATTGTAGGGCATTTGTATAAGCCCAATTATTTTTATTGAGTTGTCCATTGCATCGGACACAGTCTTGTTACCGGTGGGTCTGGAAAACCATTGGGGTAACACCCTTGTCTCTATACTTAGAGATAGAAGCAGTCGATGTCCGAGTCATAGGTGTGATCAAACATCATCTGCCGTGGGTGCGGCTTCTCGTTTTATGTTGGGAAAATTAGTGATGAGTAGATGCTGAGGTCCAAGTGACCATTACTCCGTGCACGTAGGCAACTTGCCGAAGCACGTATATCTCTGCGTTGTGGATGTTTGCTTGCTTTGGTTAGAAGTGCCTTTCTCAGGGATGGGTGTACACACTTGGTAGAGCCTTTGAGTCCGGCGGTGTGTACACGATTTTGTGGTTTGTATTCAGATCCTCCATTGTGATTGAGTCGGTGTGCTTGAGTGAGGGATCTCCAACGATGACATAGCGCTCTTGGCGGACTTTGTTTAGCACTCTTGCGCGATGATCGGTGATTGTGGTTGTATGTAACTGTGTCAAGATTGCTAGTTAGAGTGTGGTTGTGTGCCTGTTTGCCTTTTAAGAAGACTGTGTGGTTGGTTGTGGTGAGTGTTAAAGATCTCAACAGGTGATCTAGGAGGTGAACCTGCTTGAGGGAAAAGATTTTTATAGTCCACTGATTCACCCCCCCTCTCAGTGGCCATCACTATTCAACATTGACTTCACTGAAAATTTTCCATGCTTATCCGCACCCCAAACCAAATGGTCCTCGAAGGGGAATAATGGAATAGGGATGCTTAGGATGGCTTCTGTCGATATACTGTTGAATAAACTGTAGATCAATTCCAACTTTTACTCCATAATTTCCTAGTTAATGAGGTCTGCAACTCGAGTACGTAATGGAGATACCAGCAGGCATAGCCTCTTGAATCTTGAAGTTTGAAAGACCACTCCTGTCTTTCAAATGATATAACTTCTGCTATGACACCCAATGAATGGTGGAACCGTCAGCCTTCCCTCCCCAATAATATCGAGTTGAAGCTTTGCTAACACGATTGTGTAATGAGGCTAGCAACTTAAAATGTTAGGCGTCATAGTTGCTACTTGGTAGAACCACCGATTTAAGGAGGACCTCTCTACTAGCATGCGATAAATTATTCTACACTTAACCATTCATTCGGTTACCCACTCTATCATGCATGGATCTCATTGAATAGGTCTGCGTTCTTTCCTCCTAGATCCGTCGGGAGCCCAAGATATCTGGACGGTCCATCACCATATTGCATAAGCAGGATCCTCAAGAACCATTGTTTAATCCTAGATTTGGTATTTGGACAAAAACAAAGGTTGGATTTCTTAAGGTTCATATAGTGTCCACTCGCTTTGCAATAGGTATCAATGCAATCTTTAAGGTTGTGGGTCTCTTAAATGCTAACCTTAGAAAAAAGAACACAGTCGTCTGCAAATAATAAGTGGGATAAGAGTTGAGATCTGCCACTAATCCTTGTAACATACCTTTTCTCTCGGCTTGTTGTAGAATAATACTCAGTGCTTGTAAACAAATCACGAACAGTGCTGGGGAGAGGGGGTCTCCCTGCCTGAGACCCCTTGATGGTTTAATTGAACACCATTCAAACCCACTTATCATGATAATGTATTTCATTGTTGTTATGCACACCATAACAAGGGAGACAAACTTGTTGTTAAACCCCATCCTCTGAAGCAGACTTTTTAAGAAGGGCCATTCGATTCGATCATAGGCTCGCTTCATGTCAATCTTCAACGCCATCATTTCTATCTCCCATCTTATTTCTTTTAATTTAATGAAAAGTTTTATGGGCTTGAAAGATGTTGTCAGAGATTGCTCTGCCAGGGATGAATGCAAATTTAGACGACGAAATGATTCGAGGTAGGATGTTCTTCAACCATGCAGCTAGGATCTTGCTAATCACTTTCACTGCCACACTACAGAGACTTATAAGTTGGTAATGCTCGAATTCCTTCGAATTGTGCCTCTTTGGGATCAAACAAATCAAGGTGTCATTGCAATTTGTGGGCATAACACATGTACAAAAGAAAGAGACAAAAGAGTAGACATCCAAGTACGATAATCCCCAAAAAATTTTATAAAATAAAGGAAGAAAACCATCAACACCTAAAAAATTCATTGGAATCATAGAGTAAACAATACTTTTCACCTCCTCCACTATTGGAATGGAGCATAAAAAATCATTGTCTGAGTCGTATATCGATGGTTGGATAACTTGGAGTGAAGATGTAAGAGCCTCATCAGCAATTCCTTCAGACTTAAAGATCTCCTGGTATAGACTCTCAACCATTTTGTAAATTTTATACTTTGAAGCAGTTCATTGTCCCAATGGCAGCTTCAGTTTCAAAATTCGGTTTTGCTTCTTATAAATCGCTGCCTCTACGTGGAAGAAGCCTATATTTCTGTCTCCCCCCTAGAGCCAGCATACTCTAGATTTCTGAAGCAAAAAATCCTCCTCATATTTGAGAGCTTCCTCCAAAACTTTACTGATATCATTCTCTTTCGCTTGAGAAGCCGCTGAGATGGGTAGGTTCTGTAGTTCCTCCAAATCATTCTTTAACCTTTGGATTTGGGACTATAGGTGGCCAAATACTTCATGGTTCCACATTCTTAAGGTAGCTTGGCACCATGACAACTTATGTAATAAATAAGAGCTTCGATGACTCGGTTACAATTGGGGTAACGTAACCAAATGGCTTCAAATCTAAATGACTTAGGTACTTTGGTTGGTTCCCCATCAGTATCGACTACAATCAGAGCATGATCTAATCCAATGCTGCCTTTGTGAACACAATAACCTCTACAAATTCTGATCTCTAAGACGCATTCGAAAAGACCCTATCAAGCCTAATACAGATTTTTGTTGATCCCATGCACTTATTGCTCCAAATGAAGACTAGGCCTTGAGCGCCCAAATCCATCAACCTACATCAATCAACCATCTATCTAAATAGATTGATGTCTCTGGTTCCTTTACAATCCCCCCCATATTTTTCTTTCCATGAGAGGTAAGAATTAAAATCCCCTATGCACATCCAACTATTATCTCTGCCTAAGCGCAGATTCATAATTTGCTGTTAGACCAGGTGTCTTCGTGATCTGACCACCTCACCATACACTCTTATGATGAAGAAACTTGGGTAGGATGGAGAAGTAAGGTCACAGTCGATAATATGAGCATCAGAGTAAAGGATCTCAACTAAATGGGGTCCTACCACATTAACGATAAATCTTCTGCAATGGCTTCCGGAGGGACTGAGAAACAGTTATTCATGCAAATTTTCTTTGCTAAACTTTCTAGCTTAGTAGAGCTGCATCGGGTTTCCATAAAGAATAGAACATTAGGACGCTCATTCTTGGAGACATGCTTGAGAGCTCAAACTGTAGGGGGGGCTCCACAGCCCTCTATAGTTCCAGCTCAGAATACTCATATCTGCTCGTGGAGAGGCTGATTGCCATGCTCCACAGGGTTCCTTGATAAAAATGTTCACTATCCTTCATCTCTTCCTCTTGTTGTACTGATCTACTCTCTATTGAAGCTCTGCGTCTCTTGGTTTTCGATATCATCTAAATAGCTTCACGTGAAAGTCTATAAACACTAGCCTTGTCTCTGCCCTCTTTAATTAGGTGAAGATGGTTTGGGTATTCCAAGGAACTGGGCTGGGGGTATAAGGGATTGAGTTGACCCTAATATAGGGTATCCTAGATTTGGAAGAGGCCTATTAATTAGGGATGGAGAGGGGCTAAGGTTATCTGTACTGGTATTGATGGTCTGTTAGTGTGAGGTGGTATGATTGCGGCTTTCAGATTTAACAGCATTGGCTGATATCACAATCCGATTAGAATGTTGAAGGGGTGGGCCCATTAGGAGGGGTGAAACTAGACCCAAAGTCTGTCAACTGGAAGCACCATTGGCCATCGTCACTCCATTGTTCCAGAATCAGTTAAGTTTCCTCTGACCGTTCAAGGTTCCTCCATGAGGACATAATGAATATCAACTTGAAATTGGAAATGGAACAAATACTGGTCCATCTCCATCATATCGGGGATACCTCAACTGGCAGTTATATGTTACATGCTCTCGGCAAACCTTCGATAACCGCCTATGTGTGGGAGGACACCTTTCCCTGAACACTCCATTCTTCTTGGAGGTGACAGACACTCACAAGGGAGGAGACGAACACTAATAGCTAGAACTTAGCTATGAAGTTGCAGAACTTCACTGAATCTTTAGTCCAAATTTACCTCATTATTACACCCTTAATCAAACCATACTCACACTCATGGTGAGTTGGGCTCACAATAATATCTCACCCAATTCCCAAAACCTAATCAGTGTCATACCCACTCTCATGGTGGAATGGTCCCACAATAATATCGTACTCACTTTGAATCAACGTCATAAACACACTCATGGTGGAATGGCCTTACAATGATACTGGTTCAAATCACATCATCAAGACACACCCAGAACTCATGGTGGAGTGGTCGCAAACTGCCGGCCCATCTGCCATAATAGTCATATTTGTATCTTCCACGCAATCCCCCTATCCACGCGAGATACGCATCTATGGTCCTTACCTCTCATGCAATCCCCCCCCCCCCACGTCCACATAACGTATCAAATCATCTCACTCCACTAATTAAGCTATGTATCTCAAACATCTCACCCTCCAAGTGAGGAATCATACAACCATCACCATACCCTCTACGCAACCCCCCGTCCACGTGAGACACGCATCTATGGTTTCCCTATCTCTCGTGCAATCCCCCTGTCCACATGAAGTATCTCTATATCAAAGCCACATTGAAAAACATTCACAATTGATCAACATCATCATACAATTTTCACAATGTCACACCTTATCTTAAGGGGGTACTCACAAATATGACACAACCATGAAATATAATTATAATGCTACATATTTCAATACATATATTTTTATTTACATAGCCACATCTCAAACATATCATACCCATCTCATTCCCATAATCACCAGTATTTAGAATATCCTCACATAACATTTGGGTTAAACAAAAAATAGAAACTTACATTCTCAACCTCATAAACATCATCACATAAAACACATGATTATTTATCAACTCACCTAATACACACATTCATAAATTATAGCATATTATCATAATTCAGTATATTCATATAATTCTACAATATTCCTACAAGTTGGAAGAATATTCCGAGCTAGGTAAACCCCCCACTCACAATGCTTCATAATCATAAATCGATTTTCCACGCTTTCACGTTCGAGTTTCGCTACCCATTCGTTACCTGTAATAAAATGGCTACCAAATATGTGTCACAATACTTAGACAATTCAAAGACCTCATCCCCACTAAGTCCAACCTGCTAAAATATCCAAAAATCACAAAATAGAGCTCTCTATCAGGCTCGCCGGCTGCTAAGAGATTTCCTCGGATTCAATGGGCATTTTGACCCTCATCCGAGCAGAATTGGGAACATTTGTATTTCTAATGAAATGTAGATAATTGAGTCTAATTTCTAACAAGATCAAAATCACTCAATTTGGGTAAGAATTGAGGGAGATATGCCATCCAGATTGCACTGGGCTCAAGCAGCCAGTCAGCAAAATCCCAGGATCGAATGGGTTTTCATCCCATGTTCTTGGTGAATCCGAATGGGATATAAATCCTAGGTCCCAAACTCAACAAATAGGGTTAGGGTTTCTACCCATATAAAATGGCATTTAAAACATAAACCAAACAATGAATCAAATACATTTTAGGTTATATAGTTGATTTATCTTCTTTTTCCTTCACCACAACTCTAAATCTGAGAATCCTCTAACTCCTTTCGAATTTCTTGAAATGCAAGGCTGCATGAAGGTGAAGTAGCATAAAAGTAACTCAAATGTGTAACTAATTTAACCATGTACCTACTAACTTGAAAATCAAATGAATTCCAAGGGGTTTTTTCCTCTAGGTCTCTCCCAAAACCGAAATGCTTGCATGAAGATATGTGGCTCATTCCACATCCTAGTGTGGGAGGACACCTTTCCCTGAACACTCCATTCTTCTATGGATTTCCCTCTTTGTTTAGTGGTTTCTCCCTCTCTTCTTTCCTTGCTCTCTTTTGGGCATTTTTGACTAAAAAAATGCCTAAAACCCCTTTTAAAAGGCTTAAGTCGTGGGTTACTGTTCACTCTATCGGGTTACTATTCACTCTACCAGGTTGCATGTTGGGCTCGCCGGTAGCCAGCCCCGGATGACACTGGAACCAAGGGTTCCACATGGTCATTTGTCGACTGACCTCTTCTCACTGAAATGGTCATATCTTTTTGGTCCGTGCTTGATTTTATGTAATTCCATAGTGTTGGAAAGAAGACTTGAAGGGTTACATATTTAACCCAGGTTGAGTGCACGGTTTCCAAAAATTTGATTAAATTTGACTAATGTGTAACCACCGCTGTCTTTCATCATCATATATACCCCGACTAAAGATTATGCCATAACTTCCTATTCCGATATCAGTTTGATATGATTCCAATTTTCCTTAAATTCTAATTCATAGATTTTAATTTCTTATGTATTCCTCTCAATTTTGATGGGAACATAGTCAATAAACCCCAAGATTGCCAAACCATAGGTACTCTCCCCGCTTAACCATTATATGTTTTATCACTATAAATTGCATAATTATTAGGACTTGACCATCATCAATAGAATATTATTTCACACAATATTATGTGACTACTTCACATTTTGAAATATATCTTATATTACAGAATTGCCCTCATAAAGGTATTAGTGCATTTATTGCTCTGATCAAAATAAAATCATAGTACCTAGTCACCTAAGGCCATAGATTACCAAAATACCTATACCCCTAAAATCCTAAAATCAAAACTTGGGGTATTACAGAAGATATTCATAATTTCTTCAAGATTAAAAGCAATTACTTTTTTTTTTTTGGGGGGTAGGGGGTAAAATGGTCAAAAACCCTATTTTAAAAGGAGAATCTGGGGCAAATTTGTCCAATAGCCAATCCGTGCCGATAACAATCCGATACCGTATCAGTTTTTGAGTTGACCAATGTCCGTTTGATACTGTGCACTAAAATGATGCTCTAGATGTATTTTAGAAATTATACTTAGGGAGAATGTTCTCTGTGCCGCAGCGCAGGCTGTGTCCAGGCACATGGGGGTAGGCGGAATAACCACCCTGCCCCTTTGAGTGGCAGGCCCATGTGTCTGGGCGCAGCCTGTGCTGCGGCACAGAGAACATTCTCCCTATTTTATTTGTTGATTAACCAAAAATGAAAATAAAAAAAGAGTCAGTATATATTTCCCTCTCCTAGTCTCTTTTCAATCTCTTTTCTCCTCATTAAAAATGTAGATCTCCTTCAATGTCCTCTAAATATACTATTTTGCTGAGCAGCCTCTCCCTATTTACAATCTTCTTCTGGTGTAAATATGCAAAGAGTATTGCACATTGCATGAGCCATGCCAAAAAAACAAAATTACAAATAATTACATAGAAATATAGATACATTTAGTACTTGTAAGCTTCTAACCATTATCAGCACATGAGTGGATTCATGGGATAAGAAATCCTACACTGATTCACTGACAATCTTTGAGCCCGAAATGGGGAGGAATAACGGTTTGACCCATATTTAGAAGCAAAAAACCATGTAAAAAATTCCACAAAAAAGGAATAAAATTATCAAGTTTTAGGTACAAATCCTTATGGTCTAGCAAAATTTAAAATGATATCTTTACAATTATAAGGCCTTTTATGCTCATTTTAGGTTGAAATTCTACTAATGATCTGATTGTAGAGTTTCTTATCATATGGATCCACTCATAGCTAGCCATATGGTAGGGTTGTCAAGAACGTATTGTCACTAGCTATAATGACACGAAAGTAAAAAAAAAAAAAAAACATAATAAGACAAAAGTCATGATTACATTAAGGATCCAGATCTTCTACGGCATGGGTTGCCCGTCCTGCCGTGCTTCGCAGATACAAGGTGATGCGCATTGACCACCTTACCCCTGCCCGAGCAGAGGTAAGACGGTCATTGCACGCAGCCCTGTGTCTGTGCAGCACAGGCAGGACAAGGCAGCACGCCGTAGAAGATCTGTGTTGTTACATTAGCGACAATGTCTCTCTCTTTCTCTCCAATTTTCAATAATATTCAAATTTTTTCTTTTCTTCTCTTTTCTTGGCTTCCAAACATACGCAAAGCTATGATTTTGGGTCGGTATGGACTGAGCAAGCCTAACATAGCCCATTGACTGAAAACCCCGCACGGCCCAAGTGTTTTTTTGCTAAAGATCAGCAATGTGTATATTGATGTAATGTAAAGTACAAGTAGGATACTGAAAATTAAAGAAACATGGCCCAGTTATTCCTTACAAAGGCTGGGTGCCAACTCAACCTATCATAATAGGCTAGGTAAATCTATAAGATGGGCGGCCAAAAGCGTCCCAAGAAGTTTTCTATGCAATGAAACTTAGTGAGTCAGTCCACATTGTAGATGTCTTCGTCTTTGCAGCGTGGTTAGCTAACAGATCAACTGTTGCATTTCCTTCGCGGTAACAGTGGGTAAGTCGCCATTGTATGGTATCTAAATAGGTGGAGGTATCCCACCATCTCTGTATGAAGGCCCATGGTATATTGCGAGCAAGAACTAATGTTATCACTGCATTTGAGTCACTCTCAACCCATAAGTGCATAATGTTTAGGTTTCTCG